>NC_141537.1:12282500-12583750 GCF_021556685.1 Rattus norvegicus | reverse complement strand
TTGTTGAAGCCCTTTGGTCTTTCCTCTATCAACTCTGGCATGTTGTCTCATTCAGCTCATATTTAAGTATTAATCTTGGTAAGACTTCATGGTTGTAGCACTGACATTACTTGGAAATGCTGTCTTAGAGAACTGTGACCCTCTGGCTCTTACAGTCTTTCCGTGTACTCGCCCTCAGTGTCCCCCAGCCTTGCTTGGGGAAGGTTTGTAGATGTGTCCATTGCACTGGGCTCCATAGCTCTGCATGCGATTGCTTGTGCTTTTCTGTAATGATCTCTGTCTATTGCATAGGAAAGTTTCATTGATAGGGGGTGAGGACTACACTCATCTTTGGTATAAGGACAAATATTTAGAAAGTAGTTAGGGATTATGCTGGCTTAGTAAAGTGGTGGTTATATGTTCCCTTCCAAGATCCATGACCTTACTAGCCCTGTTTTGTTGTTAGTTTGTTTAAATAATTTTTTTTAGTACATTCACTTATTGTTTGCTTGTGTATGTGCCTGGGCTCCAATGCCATCATGCGTCTGTAGAAGTCAGAGGACAATTATTTTAAAAATCACTTGTAAGTACAAATATTCAACACAGAGATCTGCTTAAAACCTTCTGTTTTCTAACATAACCTTTCTTTCTTGTCATTATTGCAGCCATATTTGAATTGTGATATTCTGAAAAATACTTGACTGTTTCATGTACTTGAACTTACCTGCATTTACATGGAAACTTGATTTTATTTCATTAGCTATTCCTCATTGCCAGCTTTGCCCACATCCTGCAGTAACAGTGTAATTTGATTATACACTCAAGAGTGAGTCTTCTACTTAAGCCACACTTCCTTCATAGAGCTTTAATGATGGTATTGTAGGATCATTGCTAAGATTCAACTTTTTTTCCAGTTTAGGCAGGCATGATGGTATATGCCTGTAATCTCAGTATTTAGGAAGCAGAGGCTGGAGGATTAGGAGGTCAGGGCTAGGCTTAGCTCGGTAGTGAATTCTAGCTTGTACTACATGAGATTATTGCCCACCCCCACAGAAGGAGGGGACAAGCATGGTGGGTCATTCCTGTCATCTTAATAGTCAGAGACCTAAGGCTAGAGGCTGGAGAGCTGGCTCAGTGGTTAAGAGCACTGGGTGTCCTTCCAGAGGTCCTGTGTTCAAGCCCAATATACACACGGCAGCTCACAACTGTCAGTAACTCCAGTTCCAGGGACTCTGTCCAAAACCCTCACACCTACATGCAAGCAAAATACCAGTGCACATAAAATGAAAATTATTAAAAAAGAAACCTGAAGCAAATAAGCAGTTATTATAAGAGTAAGATATATATTTAAGTAAATATAATATATTCTTAGTTTTTTAAATGTATAGATGTGTTTATAACATTAATATTAGAAAGGACTACATGAAGTAATTGTTGACATGGTAATGGAGAAAGACAATATTTTGTGTTTATAAGTACTTTTGTATTTAAATTTCTTACATAAACATGTTCTAATTTTGAAACTATGAAACAAATTTAACAGATACTAGTTTTCAGAGTGTCCTGAATGTATTGGAGATTGTAACTGACTGCATGACTCAGCAGTCTCATTCTGGACACTGGGTCTTATGACATCATCCATTGGCACTAACTTGAGCCTGTGTGAAGGTAGGCTAAGAAAGTATTAACTGTAAAAGTTGGTTTTATCCTACTGGTCTCAGGACCAATTCAGGGAAGGCTATGGGTAGGAAGTAGGATGAAGATTGGGATAAAGGCACAGAAACAGATGTGTCCTGGATTTGAAGAGGAGAGAATTGACTTTGACTGTTCTACCATTATTCTGATCAGTAGCCATTAGACAAAATTAGGCTGGGCTGAGGGATGTCGGTATGAGTGAAGTTGGGGAATGTTATATAGGTAAAATGCTAGGGCAAGGAGCTTTCAAAGCTGCAACATTGGGGGGTTGCTGCTCTCTGTACCATTAGCAGTTGGATCATCACTGTCACTTAACTCTCAATAGGCCAGACTTAAGAGCTACTCATTACAGGCAGCTGCTTGCATTTTTTCAGGTTTAAATCTGGTTCAATGTAGGCTCCCTTTTCTTTAATTTACTGACATTTCCCAGAGTCTGTTCTGCCCCAACACAGGCAACACATATTATCTTGACCATTGAAATGCATACTTAACATTCAAGCCAGAGTCTGCATAGACTCCATCCATCTTTAATTTTGCTTAAAACCATTTCTGCTACTCTGGCCACCCCTTTGCATATTTCTTAATGACACTGGGTAGATGGCATAAAGCTTCGTCTCTAGTAATTTTGAGGGTTTTTTTTTTAACCATTTTTTCACTTGTAGCCCATGCTGATCCTGAACTCTTGATTCACCGTCCTCAGCTTTCCACAGCGCTATGAATACAGCATACACACCATCATCCCCAGCACTGGACACTTTCTAAATGATAGGCAACTGTGACTGAACTTGGCATGAGGATATTTTTGACACAATCTGCATAGGATGAATCTACTCACAAGCTGTGCATGTACTGTAAATAGACATTGTATTTGTTGTAACAATATTTTAGTATAAGCACTTGACCAATTTTAATAGATTAAGTAATTAAATGAATTTAATAGTTTAAAACAGAAAAATGAATGGAATTCTAATTGATGGACCTTCTTTCCCCTAGACCAGAATCCGTAGAAGCTAGCCCTGTGGTAGTTGAGAAATCCAACAGTTATCCCCACCAGTTATATACCAGCAGCTCCCATCATTCACACAGCTACATTGGTTTGCCCTATGCGGTAAGTGTTAACTGTCTGTTCAGAAGGCCTTCTGTAAAGCTGGGAGTTGAAAGTAGACGTGTGTAGTATGTGCTTCATATTTAAAAAGCACAGCTGGTTCATATTTTCTGTGTAATTAAGTGTACAGTTTATACTTTAACCTAACTATGCTGTTAAGGGAATAAAATTCTGTGAAAGTCTTTAGTTATTTTTTTTAAGTTGTTCTATTTTGGTATATTTTTAACCTTAATGAAAAGATTATGGATAAGGTTACATTGTATGTACTATTTACTATTAATTCTAAATTATATAGTAATTAGTAAAGTATGTAGCTATTTTTTTCTAAAGGTTTATTTTATCCTTTTCTGTTTGTTTTTTGTTTTTTTGGGACAGGGTCTCTGTATAGCCCTGGAACTAGCTGTGTAGACCAGGATAACCTCAGACTCAGAGATCGGCCCGCCTTTGCCTCCGCAGAGTTGGGAGAGGCACACACTTGGCTGTTGTTAGCATTTTTAATTACAGTGTGCCTGCACGTGGGTGTGTAGCGCATCTGCTTAAGGAGGCGCTGGGGTCTCTGTAGCTGGAGTTAGTGGTCATGAGCAGCCTGGTGTGGTTCTAAGAACCTAAACTGGTTCTCTGGAAGAGCAGCATATGCTCCTTCCTAACTGTTGAGCTGTCTCTTTGGGTCCGGCTTACTGTTATGTATCACTTTATGTTGAAAAAAATATATATATATTACATATATATATTACATATATAACATATATAAAACATATATGTCTATATAATGTATAATAGCTCATTTAATCTTTAAAACAAACTCTTGAACTTTTCACCCCTGTTTTACAGCTAAGAGGATATAAAAACTTATTCCCTTAATTTCTTTTTTTTTAAAGATTTATTTATTTATTTTTTGTAAGTACACTGCACTTACATTGTATGTAAATACACTGTCACTGTCTTCAGACATACCTGACAAGGGCATCAGATCCCATTACAGATGGTTGTGAGCCACCATGTGGTTGCTGGGGTTTGAACTCAGGACCTCTGGAAGAGCAGTCAGTGCTCTTAACCACTGAGCCATCTCTCCAGCCCTTAATTTATTTCTTATTGAGGGTCCTGTATATTTTGATTCAGAGAGTTGCAGTACTGGTAGATACATTTGTGAGTACTAGAAAAGTACAGTTCTGAGAGATTATTTAGATGAGAATAAAAATTACCAGAAATGAAATCCCATATTTTATATTTTACAGTACTATTTTGTTTGCTATTTAACTACATTTGTCAGGAGGATAGGGTGTGTACTGTGATTCGTGTATAGAGGTCAAGTGGGTTCTCTTCTTCCCTCACATGGGTCCAGATACTGAACTCCGGCTGCTGGGTTCTGTGGCGAGCAAGTTTGCCTGCTGAGCCATCTCTCCAGCCCAGTCTTTGCTGTTCTTTAACTTTTCTATTCCTGGGCTTTTTACCCTTATTTCACATCATAGACTTGCTCTGTTCTTGAAAGTGAAACTGTGAACACAGGAAATGTAGTCTCTGCTGTGGTGGGGGAGAAGAAATGTCATGTGATGTGAAGAAGGTGACTTTCATCTACTAGAAAATGACATTAACTTACCCCGTGATTTAATTATTAGTCTTATGTCATTATTTTAACAGTATTAAGGAAGAAACGGACCAACTATGTTATTAAGTATTCAGATTGTATTTAACTTACCTAGTTTATGTCATTGAAATGTGTGTCTTGTGCTGTTGTCTGTTCTGTTATTTAGGACCATAATTATGGTGCTCGTCCTCCTCCAACACCTCCAGCATCCCCGCCTCCATCAGGTCTCATTAGCAAAAACGAAGTAGGCATATTCACCACTCCTCACTTTGACGAGACTTCCAGTGCTACTACAATCAGCACGTCTGAAGATGGGAGCTACGGCACTGACGTGACCCGGTGCATATGTGGCTTTACACACGATGACGGCTACATGATCTGCTGTGACAAATGCAGGTAATACTTCACACCACTAGTTCATGCTGCTTAAATGCTTTTAACCTTCGGTTATTAATTTGGAAATGCTAGTTAGGTCATTTTTTGAAGGAATGAATTACTTTTTTAGGTAGGATGTCTGCCTCCCTTATTTAAAAAAAGGTATTTTAGAGCTAGAGAGATGTCTCAGCAGTAACAAACTAGTCTTGGAAAGGACACAAATTCAACCCCTAGCACCCACATGGGGCAGCTCAAAACGATGTGTAGGTCCATCTCCAGGACACACACACACACACACACACACACACACACACACACACACACACACACACACGAAATAAATACATTTTTTAAAAAGTAAAAGAAGTGCCTTATAGTTTATTAGAAATCCCTTAATTACATATGAATTAGCCAATAATTAGTCTTGAACTATACTATAGGATCCTAATCAGTGTTTGATCTTATTTTCTCACAAACTTTGGCTTGAACCTTACAGCACTCTGGAGTCTTCTTGAACCAAAATCAGTCTCTCCTCTCCTACCACCAAGAATGCTCAGTCTCCTTTAGAGAACGTGATTAAGACTGAAAGTGGGGGGTTGGGGATTTAGCTCAGTGGTAGAGCGCTTGCCTAGGAAGCGCAAGGCCCTGGGTTCGGTCCCCAGCTCCGAAAAAAAGAAAAAAAAAAGAGAGAAAGAGAGAGAAAGTGGGATTTCTTCCCTTCCTCCCCACTTTCTGTTCTCCCTCTCCTTCTCCCTCTGTCTGTCTGTCTGTCTGTCTGTCTGTCTCTGTCTCTCTCTCTCTGTATGAATGCAGATGGAACAATAGGATTTCAGCTTAAAGTTAATAAGTGCATTCCCTGAATAGGATGGGGAGCACCTTGTAGAAGGCAAGAAATTTTATGGCTTCCCAAAATTTCCTGGTCCTGGTCCTTAGAGCATAGCTTCATTATCTGATTTGATGTAGCATGGCTTTATAAATTCATATTCAAATGTGAATTAAACTGCAACTGAGAGCCAACTGTAAATTTTTTTGTTTGTAAATTGTTCCATAAATTGGATTAAATGATTAGCCTCTAAGTGTCATTGATAGAAATGTGTGTGTTTCAAAAAGTTTCATTTATCTCTGTCAATAAGTAGGAAATTAATTTAGAATGTGAAATTTGGTTTTCTTAAAATAGAATATTATAAATAATTTTAATAATAACATGCTGTGGTACTTTTAAAATTTAGAAATACATTCTCATTACCTGTGTTATTTAAGTAATAACTGGTAAAAAAATTTAAAAAAGTAATAACTGGTAAATTTATTGAGGAGGCAAATTTACAAAAGTAAATGACTTTGGAGATGTATTCTCTGCCTTCTATTTGAAAATATCCATTTTTATTGTAATCACTTACATAAAAGATCTCTAAATGTGATACATTTCTATGTAGCTATATTTTTATTGAATGCATAATTAACATTTGGCTTTTTTTTTGATCTAGTTACTCAGATTAACATATAATAAATGGTTATCACTATTTGGTATTCATGCAGATAGCCCTAGGGGTTTTTGTTGCGTTGTTTTTATTTTTTATAGCTACCTACACACTCTTGAAGGCACAGTATTTGGATTTTTTTTTTCTTTTTTCTTTTTTTCGGAGCTGGGGACTGAACCCAGGGCCTTGCGCTTGGTAGGCAAGCGCTCTACCACTAAGCTAAATCCCCAACCCCGTATTTGGATTATTTTAGGTATTTGGCTTGAAGTGACTCTCGTACTATGACTATTGTCTATTTCTGTCACCTTACCCAACCTCCACTTTTCTACTCAGCCTATTTTGTTCTCTAATCTTTATCTCTCTTCTTTTGTTTACATTGCCTCTTTTTATTTTTTCATGTTCCTATTTCCCATAGTCACTGTTTTGACTTCTGACATCTAGAACACTGCTTTTTAATTTCTAGCTTTGCTTGTATTTCCTGTATGACATAGCCTCATAAATTTGACATAATCTGTTATTTAAACCTTCTAAAAGAATCTCAGTTGAGAAGTAAAAAGTAACAGTACCATTTAGTTTAGTACATTTGTGTTAGAAGTGACATTGCACAGGGCTGGGAGATGACTCGGTGGCTGCCCAGCTGACAAGCTTGAGCTTGTTCTCTAGGACCCACACGGTAGGGGAAGAGGGACCAACTTCAGAAAGGTGTGCTCTGACCTCCACACTTGGGATATGGCTCGTGTGTGCACAGACATTCATAATACACAATGCAACTTTAAAAAAGTGCATGGAATAGGTAGTACTAATTCTTTTTCTTCTTTTTAAGATTTCGGTTTTGAAGTTAAAAAAAATCAAATTCAATTTCAGGTGCCTGAACTTTTGTCAATGACAACATATTAAGAAGTTCACCTCATACTTGTCCATATATTTTATTCACAGTAACTAAATTGAATTCCTTTCCAGTAGAATGCCTGTTTGATTCTTTGGTGTCTTTGGAATTGCTATAATTCTATTCTTTTTTTAAGTGTGAAATGACTTTGTTATTCTTTCTTTCTGTTTCCTTAGCTTTCTGTTAACACTATGCAACCAAAATTGTTAAATGTTAACAGAAGATATGATTTATCTTTGCTCCTTTTCTGATTTCACAGAAGGAACAGTTCTCTTCATGTATGTTGACCCCCTTTGGTCATCTTTCCATAGCTGACAGTTGGTAAATGTACAAGGACACATTTTCTTCTGTTTCCTCAGACTGTTGGCAGGCTGATTATTCTGTAAGGGCTTTAGCATGGGCATCTTCAAATATTAATAATGTCTTAAACTATTACCTTTTACATATTAAATTGCATTTGCTTTAGAAATTTATTTTATGCATTTGGTAGTTGTCCTATTTGTGCACCTCAAAATTTGTCTACCCAAAGACACATGTCAGTGTGTGCTAAGCTCCAAGCAGCCATTTCCTAAATGAGAATTCAGTAAACTATTAAGTCACAGTCAGTGAGTGGTTTCAATGCTTTCTGCTCTTTTTGTTATATTTTGTTTTTTTCTTTTTAAGTGTTTGGCAACATATTGACTGCATGGGGATTGACAGGCAGCATATTCCTGATACATATCTATGTGAACGTTGTCAGCCCAGGTAAGTTGTTATACCTGGTAAGACTTTCAGTTAGTTCACTGAAAATTCAAGAACTTTCTTTATTATAGTATATTACTGTTTACCATGTATTTTCAGCTTCATTAGTTATCAGTATGAGAGGGTTTTTTTAAATTTTTTAAACAGTTGGCAGTTTTTGGCAACATCATTAAATTTGGTATGATTGTGCAGGTTTGTAATATAAGCCATTCGAGCAGCTGAGGCAGGTGTATTGAAAAGTTCAAGGTTTGGTAAATAGAGTATTCAAGTCCAGTCTAGATAACTTAGTGAGACCCTTGCTCAAAATAAAAGCAGAAAAAAAAAAAAAAAAAAAAAAGATGGCCTGGAGGAATGTGGTCAAGTACTTAAGTACTTATATAGCACACATAGCCAAGGCACTGAGTTCCAGCCTGAGTTCCCCAGAAAAGGGGGTGAGGAATGTGAGAGGCACTGAGTTTAATCCCCAGTATTTCTCTTCTAACCCCCAAAACAAACTATTACTGTATATTGCCCCTCAGTTACATGCAGAATTTGGTGGGTCTGTTTGTAGTGTGTAGATTCAACCCATTTCCCCACGTGTGAGTGTGCGTGTGTGTGTGTGTGCGTGTGTGTGTGTGTGTGTGTGTGTGTGTGTGTGCGCGCGTGGGCATGTGCGTGTGGTTGTGCTTCTTGTGAGGTTCTGGAGAGGTCAGTAGGACTTACAGGAAGAGAGCCACTCATCCTTGCCACAGTGTATTCAAGTGTAGACTCACACGGAGTGTCTGTTACACAGCAGAGACTATGGTAGGGAGGCAGGCAGCTTCCCACGTGCTGTTTTTGAAGAAGGAGAATCTGAGGTAGGGCAACATGAATGAAGCAAGACACAGAAGTATGTGTGCAGCAAGAGTGGGTGACCAGAGGTCCAAAAAATAGACTTAGCAGGTCCAGAAGTGCACACATGAAGAAGGTAAGGGGAGCAGAAATTGGAGGAGATTCCGTGGTCTCAACTCAAGGGAGGAGAGTGAATATAAAAGATTGTAACAGGGCAGAAAAACCAGATGTTCCTGGGCTCTTGTTCTCCTCTTGGTTTCCTACTCTTGTGTTTTCTGTCGAATGAAATCAGTTAAGATGGTGGAGTGGAGTGTAAAAAACAGACAACTTATTTCATAATTAATTGAGGCACTCTCAAGGATGAGAGTAAGCACCGACCAAATAGGCCATTGCCTGTGTTGTTTTTAAAGTCACTATGAAGCCAGGCAATGAGGGACCATGCACCTGGAAGATGGAGGGAGATGGATCTGGATTGAAGGCCCAGCGTGGCTGCACACATTTGTTTGAGGTCAGCCTAGACTACGTGAGATTCCTGTCTTAAATGACACCGTCATTAACAAGGTTTTATTATAGACATTTAAAACCCAATTAAAATAAGGCTGTGGGAATGGCTCACTTGGTAAATTGTTTGAGCTATGTATTAAAAAGATGTACATTATCACATGACTTTTGACCGAGCCCAGGGGGCGTGCAGAAGCAGGAGCATCATCCCTGGGTGATGATGGCCAGGCCTGTCTAGGTTAACTGGTGAGCTGTAGGCAAATGAGAAGGTCTTATAGGAAGTAGTGCTCCTGGGATGACACTGGGACTTGTTTTCTGCCCTCTACACGCATGTACACCTCTGTGCTCACAAACGGATGTGTATAACGCTGAAGTAGTAACTGCAAAACACACCTCCTACTACAGCAAAAGAGCACAAAGCTCACGTGTGCTCCTGCTTCAGTAATTACCAACAGCTTTGTCTATATAGATCAAGATAAAATATATGCAGGTTTGACATGGGGCACACACCTTTAATTCTAGTACTCGGGAAGCAGAGGCAGGCAGATCTCTGAGTTTGAGCCGAGGCAGTTTACAGACCAAGTTCTAGGACTGCCACAGCTACACAGAGCAATGCTGTTTTGAAAAACAAAAAAGCAAAGTATAAAACACATGAATTTATATTTATAATTGCAGTTCAGATTAAGAATATAAAATTCTGGGGTTGGGGATTTAGCTCAGTGGTAGAGCACTTGCCTAGGAAGCGCAAGGCCCTGGGTTTGGTCCCCAGCTCCGAAAAAAAAGAACCAAAAAAAAAAAAAAGAATATAAAATTCTGTTTTTCATCATCTGCATATTTTATAGCACATTTGGATGTATATCTTTTTATCCAAGGTCTCAACAAGACAAGAATTATTTAATTAGAATGTCATAATTACTCACTTGATTAATTCCATAAAATAATTATAGTAACTACAACACTTAACACATTAATATAATTATGTAAAGCAGTTTAGAACTTTTATCCTTTGTGGACCATATTACAAAGGGATATTGTATCAACCTATATGCTGCCAGGGGCATGTTGATGGCTGTGCTCTGTGCTGCTACTTGAGGTCATGTTGATGATGTCTGTGGTCCATGGGGCCATGTACATGTCCATGTTTTATGCTGCCGCTGGAGGCCACGTTGATGTCTGGTGTCTGGTGTCTCTTACGGTCGGTGATGCCACTGGGGACCACAAAAACTTAGTAGCTGACATGGCCCATGCTGCTTCTGGAAGCTGTGTAGACATCCATGGTCCTTGCTGCCCTTGGCTGTGACAGGCAGGGAATCTTCCTCTGTAGTCTCAAAGGAAGACTCAACTCATAACGGAGAGTGAGAGGAATGGAGGGCTTCTGGGACAGCCTCTCTTCATTCCCCAAGAAAAGGGGACACTGCCTATCCAGGAGGCCCGTAAAGAAAGTACTTACAACGTGTGACAAAGATACTTAGGCGCGGCTCTTCACAGTTGATGCCTTCTGGCAACAGTGGGGAAGGAAGAACTCAGTTATCTTTAAGGGGCCAGCCACTGGGAGTTGGATCATGCTCCAGTGGGCAGAACAACTTCGACTTGTATTTTTTTCTCTTTTGGTGGGAGGGTACAAGAGTGGGCAGCAGTGGAAAGCCTGTGTGATTAGGTTGCTTTTATGAAGTTCCCAAATAATCAATAAAATATTATGCTGGGAAAAATCATTTTATTGTACTTAAAGTCTCTTGAAAAGAATGTCACTGTGTAGTTATGATACTAACTAGTTACACACTCAGGTTGCTTAGATTATTAGTTTCATTTGCACCATTAGTCTTATTTTGCATTTCTAAATTTAACTTTAATTGCAGATTTACATAAAATCATACAGATAACTTGTGTATCCTTACTTACCTGTTTATAGTAAGACCATCTTGTGGAGCTGTTTGTGACTGTTATCATTAGCTGTTCACGTTTGGATATCACTAAATAGAATAGTCAGCATTGCAAGGGTTCTTCATCCTGCCCTTATCCCTCTCTTCCTAGCCTCTAGCACCCACTAACTGATACTCATTTTCATAACTTTGTTATTTTAAGAATAGGAATCATATGCTTTTGTACTCATTGTAATTCCCTGAGAGCCATTTAATTTGCTTCATGCTCCATTACATTCTTTCCCATTGTTGGTATATTATCTGGTATGTATGTATCATGGTCTATTGACAAACTAGCATGGGAGTTTATTTCTTTTGCTTTCCTTTTGAGTGCAAACTTAAAATTTTTCCATGCCAAAACAAGTATAACTCAACTGTATGAAAGTTGTGTTTAGTGCAACAGTGTTTAGAATGTGTTTTGTTGGGGTTTCCCTTTAATCCCAGCATTCGGGAGGTAGACACAGATGAATCTCTGTGAGTCTGAAGCCAGTCTGGTCTACAGAACAAGTTGTAGGGCAGTGTGTTGAGACACTGTCTCAAACAACAAAATGTTTTTTAAAAATAGAAGAAGAAATTATAAGGACTGAGTGTGGGTAGAACATTTATTTAGTATGTGCAGTGCCCTGGTTCCCAGGACTGACTGGATGAATGAGTGAATGAACGAACGAACGAACAAATGAATGAACACTAAGAATGTGTGAAGAATCCTATTGGGTTAGGCTGCTTTCTTGAGAGTCTTTACAGGCTAGGCTGCTTCTACCTCACAAGTACTGAGTTATAGAGATACACTATTACCCATGGGTCCAGTTATCCAGTTAGTTGTTAGTGTTAAGAATTGCTCTTTAAAAACTTAACTTTTGGGTTGGGGATTTAGCTCAGTGGGCTGGGTTTGATCCTCAGCTCTGGAAAAAAAAAAGACTAAAAAGAGAATTAAAAAAAAAAACTTAACTTTTGCAGTTACACAGTTCATTTTAAGAAATAATTGTACTAGAGTCAAATATATAACAGAGTATTCGAGTAGGTGTAAATTCTGACTTAGCCTTTCTACTACAGGCCCTCTTGAGACTTGAGCTTTCCTTCCTCTGCTTCCTTTCTTACTTACAGACACAGGTTTGTGTAGGCTCTTTTCTTACTTAGGGAAGCAGGAGTGTTAGATACAGAGTATTTGCCACATTTCCATTCTTCCAAACATGCTGAAGAGCACTTCATAGCAGGATAGAGATTAATTTCTCTCTTCAAGAACTCTTTTATATCCCGTGATTTATTCTAGTCATTTTTGGTGACCGTTTGTTTCTAGTCTTTTATGATAATGTTCATCTATCTATAAGCTTGCTTGTATATGGCTATACCCCCTCCAGAATAAGTGGTGTAGTTTTGTATGCCATCAACGTGGATAAACAAGCCTGTTTTCTCAATCTTCTCAATAGAGAATTGACAGGCTTGGAGTTAGTCGATTTACTTAGGTAAGAAATACTAACTTCACCATGGTTTTACTTGAAATTTCTTATCATGAGTAAAGTTTTTGACTTTATGGTAACTGTTAGTCTTTTGATAGACAGTTTTACCTAATTATTTTTTGTTTTTCTGAGGTAAGAGTATTAACAGCATATACATGTCAGCCCTGAATTCCCTACATAGCCCAAGCCTACTTGAAACTTGAATCTTTCTGCTGCAGTTTGGAAGGGCTGGGATTACAGCCATGTTTGACCTTGTCTACCTTAAGGGATTTTGATGGAGCAGTGTCTGTTGATTAATTCCAAAAGAATTAGTTACAACTCACTTAAGCTGTGAATTAAAAGGGTAGTCAGCTGGGAGCTTCTTACTGCCACGCTGTGGCTGTGGCTGTGGCTGTGCTGAGAGCCTAGCCACAGGTCCTAGTGCATATGAATGCATATCCTTTGTGACTTTATAAATAACACTCTAGTCTAGAGCCCTACAGCCCGGCTGCAGTCCCTCCTACGAGAGTAATGTAGTGTGTGTGGTTTCTCTGTACAGTAGAGAATTAGCTCCTTTTGTCTCTTCTCTTTCTCCTCTTTCCTTCTTTTGTTAATTTCATCCTTTCTTTCCTTCTTCCCAACTCTTCCTCTCCCCTCCTTGAGATATGGTCTCACTGTGTGGCTTGGCTGGTCTGGAACTTCCTTATGTAGACCAGGCTGGCCTCAAACTCACAGATGTTCTCCTAGCTCTGCTTCCCACCATGCTTGGCAGTTCTTATTAAGAGTGGAAGTGATTATTTTGAAGGAATTTTTAAAAACTGGTTATACTGGTCTTAATTCAAAATAAAAACCATGGTAAGCTGTGGCATAGGGGCATCCGCCTTAATCCTGGCACTCGGGAGGCAGGAGCGCACGTGCTAGCATGCCCTTAATCCCAGCACTGGAGGCAGAGGCCTGCGGGTCTCTAAGGACTTCTAAGAGTGGAAATGCATGGGGTGGCTTACAACTGTAATCCCAGGACAGAGCAGCTGAGACAGAGTTAGAAGCAATTTGGGCTACTTAGTGAGACCCTGAGACCCTATCTAAAAGTAAACAGTATAAATAAATCATGGAAGTAATTTAAGGCATACTAATATACTATCATACATTTACTTAAAACATTTTGTGGTTTTTAATTATAGTTGCTAATTGGATTTATTTTAAGATCTTTTTTGCTATAAATTAAATGTGCTCACTTGGTGAACATTTTCTTAATAGAAAGGAATGGATTAACACTGGTACTACTGTTCTAGTGTGTGTATAGTCATATATAATCTATCAGGCAAAGGGTGCTGCATATACTTTATATCCATTCACTAAGAACATAAGAAAGATTGAAATTCATCACATGTAAACATCTTCATAGCTAAGCTTATGGCAGTTTGATGAGTAACGCGTTACTGTTTTGATATAGGAGTTTGGATAAAGAGAGGGCAGTGCTACTGCAACGCCGGAAAAGAGAAAATATGTCAGGTATGTAAAAAAGACCTGCTGTAAATTCAAATTACTGTGTTTAGAAACTAAGTGGTCTGAACATTTTTAACTAGATATAAAAACACTGATTTTAAAAAATTAAAAGAAAATTTTTTATGTGCATGAGTAGTTTGCCTACATGTATGTTTGTGTAGCATGTGTGCCTGGTGCCCACAGAAACCAGAAAAGGAGGGTGCATTGGGTGTCCTAAAACTGAAGTTATAGATAGTTATGAGTCCCACACGCATGCTGGGAATTGAACCTTAGTCCTCTGGAAGAACAGCTAATACTCATAACTCAGAGCTGTCTCTCCAGCCTCCAATGCCTTATTAATGTATTTTGACTGTGTATCTTCATTATAATCTTGGTATAGACCTTCGAGTACAGAATATGCATGCTCATATTTTAAGAACATAACAACCAGAGCAAGTAAATAAAAAGCTTAAATCACCTTTTGTTCTTACATCTTTAAAGAAGTAAAATATGTTGGTTGGAATAATGATCCATTAACATACAATGTAAAATAGTAATTTTTTTTAATTTTTAGGATACCATTTTTAATACTCTGTATATGCTGTAATTTTTATGTTTAGGGTTCTTCTTTGAATTTGTTTTTGCTTTTGTAGATAGGCTCTTCTATGCAGCCCATGTTGACCTGGCTCCCTTGCCTAGGCTGGTCTGATCGGACTTAGTTATGTAATACACAATGTGGGCTTGTCTCACAACATGTGATTCTTTCTCTCCCCCTTTTTTGGGGGGGGGAGGCAGGGCAGTGGGGGTTGGGTTCTTGTTGTTGTGGTTTTGGGTTTTTTTTTGTTTTTTGTTTTTTTTCCCGAGACAGAATGTCTCTGTGTAGTTCTGGCTGTTCTGGAACTCTCACTATAGATCAGAGAGGCCTGGAATTCACTCTGCCTCGGAGTGCTGGGATTAACGGCATGCCAGCATGTGAACTCTTGCCACCCAAGTGTGGGGGTTAAAGCAGATGCCACTATGCCACACTTGCCGTGTTTTAACTTTGGGTCAGGACAACAAGTTTTAAATAGTTACTTGTTTATTCGGCCCTTACTCTTTGGTGGACATTGTGGGTTGTTTCTAATTGTTTTGTTTTGTTGTTATGAAAAGTTCCTTTGATTAAGCAATGGTGCTTAAGATTGCTTTTGTGCTATAGAATGGCAGGGTTAAACTTTTAAGTGAATATATAATTTTTATAGGTATGACCCTAAAAAATTTGAGTTCTGTTAGTAGTGTGTACTAGTACCTGTTTCCCCAGAACAGTGGGTGTGTCCTCAGACATCCTTTATGATTTAGTGTGTCTAAGAAAAGCATTTAGGCCCTGGAGAGATGGCTCAGTGGTTAAGAGCACCAACTGCTCTTCCAGAGGTCCTGAGTTCAAATCCCAGCAGCCACATGATGGCTCACAACCATCTGTAATGAGATCTGATATCCTCTTCTGGTGTGTCTGAGGACAGCTACAGTGTCTTTAAAACAAGCATTTAGTTTGTATTTTGGTTTCAAGTGATTGACTGAAGTGAGAAAATGAATTTATGCTTTTCGGGTGGAGTGTTGCTTTCTTATTCTGCTTAAAACAGGAGTATTAAAGTGTGCTGACTTTGTTTTTCATTGAAGATGGTGACACCAGTGCAACTGAAAGTGGCGATGAGGTCCCCGTGGAATTATACACTGCATTCCAGCACACTCCAACTTCAATCACCTTAGCTGCTTCCAGAGCCCCCAAGGTCACTGATAAGAGGAGGAAAAAAAGTGGGGAGAAAGAACAAAACTTTCCAAAATGTAAAAAAGTACGTGTTTGCCCTTTTATTTCAGATAAGTAGATAAGAGCTGGTAGGAAGCTGAGCGACAGGCAAGGCAGGAGTGCATGGAGAGCATGCACGGCAGGAATATCAAACAAGTTTGTATTTTAAAATGTTAAGCAATCTTATTTAAAAATTGCAGTGTATTTAAAGACTGGCATGGACGACAAGAAACATTGCTCATTGCTTTGGAATTACTGTTCTGATGAGACGAATGACAAACATTGTAAATGCTTAAGTGAATCAAAACAGACTGAAAACAGAAATAATAGCCTTACATTTAATAATTTACTAGGTAAGGCAGGCAGCATATGATGATTACTTATAACTGCTTGTAACTTTGAAAAATGTCCATTTTTAATAAAGGCTTCCTAATTGCTGAATGCTTTATTTGATATGGGACCACAAAGATCTAATGGCAGGCAACCTTTATACACTAACGTGTCATTAGTTTGTTAGTAACACATCCTCTGTGATGGCAAGTGAGGTCACAGTAAGACATTTTATCAAGTATTTTTCTGTGTTTTGATGTTGAAACATACACTATTATTACTGTCATTCAAACATACCCATCATTAGGTTACAGTTGCCTACAGGAACATAGTCTGTAGGGTTTTAGCCAGGATCAGGAACTGTGCCATGTGTAGCATAGGTTAGACCAGATCTTGTAAACCTGTGTACGTGTACTCTGTCCTTATACAATAAGGACACAAGAGCTTAGTAGTGCAGCTCTAGTAGCGTGCCCCTGCTAACCAGTGTGAAAATGTCTTCACATAGGTAAGCGGACTTTTCCTATCGAGTCATTGTTAGTGAAGGATGGAATTGCATTTACCCGGCGTACACAGCTGTTTCTACTGTCACCAACAGTTGGTTGCCCCATTTCTACCACGCTGCTTATCTCACCCTTTGAAACAGGCTTGCACCTTTTTCTCTTTTCCACTGAGCCAACAGGAGTGTTGATTTTTCTCCAGCAAATACAAATACAGTCTGGCAGTGGCCTTGAGCCTTTTTATGTTAATACTCAACCCCATTTTACCATACTTTGCTCATCTCTGCAGTTCTCACAAGGGATGGCATGTCTTTTCCTGGCTGTGTAGGTCCGAGCTTTGTTCACAGTGCAGTAGCTCACGGATGGCGTAGTTAACTGAGCCTGCGGGCACTGTGCTTGCTGACACTATCACTTTGTTATTGCATAAACGTTACTTAGACATTTGATCTGACATTTATTTTACACAGTTTGGTTTAATAAAGCGTAGATTGTGTTTTCTTTGGGTGAAATCACAAGTGAATATTCAAAATTAATTAAGCCTGGGTCTCGGTTGTATCATTTATCTTAGAATTTTGCTGTATATAATATTAAGTACTTCCCCAGACATTGTCATTAGTACTTGACAGCAGTTATAGAGTTAAGAAAATCTAAGAACCGGGCATAAAACTCCTCACTGTGTGTTAGGTTTTTTTTTTTTTTTTTTTTTTTTTTTAGTTTTTTATTAGATATATTTCTTTACTTACATTTCAAATGTTATTCCCCTTCCCAGTTTCCTGTCCATAAGTTCCCATCTCCTTCCTTCCCCTCCCCCCATACAGGTATCCTCCCTCCATCCCCCTTACTCCTCCCCCCATATTCCCCTGCCCTGGGGGTCCAACCTTGGCTTCCCCTTCCACTGGTGCCCTTACTAGGCTATTCTAGTAATTGTATAACTATTCTAACTACCTATGCAGTTGGAGCCCAGGGTCAGTCCATGTATATAGTCTTTTGGTAGTGGCTTAGTCCCTGGAAGCTCTGGTTGGTTGGCATTGTTAGCTTTTAATATGGGGTCAGTGTCCAATAAAAATATGTAGCAAAAGAATATAGGTTACTTTGTACTCAACCCACTCTTATTTAGTTCATTTATTGAATTAGTTATAAATTTTTGAAGAGTTAACTGTTTTAGAATATTTATAAAATCCAAATAAGGTATTGTTAGTACTTTAGTAATTCTAGTTTGATATGAAGTGTTAACACTGACACACATTAAAGGTGTTCACTGTGACTGCCTTATAAGGAAAGGTTCAGTGACAGAGAGCACAGATTATTTTTTGAGTGTCCCCATATTGAAAATCTGAAATAATTGTTAGAAAGTTTTAAAATTACAACATTCTAGATTTTGAATTATGATTTTCAAATTACAGTTTAATCTAAAATCTGTCAATAGAAAAACAGTCTGAAAGACTTCTAGGCTCAAGGATAAGAGATGCTCAACCTGTATCATTTTCCTTTTCCAAAGAGTCAACAGAGAAGTAGCTCTTCCCCAACAGACAGTGTTGTCTTGGAATTTAACCCAGTGGTTAAGTAAGCTAATGAGAAGAACTTGGGACATCCCACCTAGTTTCAAGTCCTCACTCTTTTTGTTGTTTTGTTTCTAAGACAGAATCTTACTGTGTAGTCTTACCTGCCTCTGCCTTAGTCCCGAGATTCAAAGCTCTGCCATTGGGTGCCTCAGACAGCATTCTCCTTTGTGTTTCCTTCTACACCACACTTGTCTTATCTTCCTTGATATTGTGTGTGTGTGTGTGTGTGTGTGTGTGTGTGTCTGTCTGTCTGGTGGTCTGTCTCAGCATAGACAATATAATAATACTTAGACTCTGAAATCTGTAATCGAATTTAGTCTTTGATAATCAAATTTATTCTCAATAGCTCTATTGAGTTTTCTGTTGAAATATCTTAGTATTATCTTTAATCTTTTTGTTATTTCAAATTTAGTCCAAGTCCCCACTGTCGTGTAGTATAGCAATCACCTCACCTATATAATTGATACCTGCAATTTGATGATTATAATATTTAGCACATAGAATATTTGGAAGTTTTTATCTTAGCACTTCCTTTTGTTCTAAATAGTTAAAATTATATTTGTAGTAGACTTTTGGTGTAACTGTCTGTTCACCTCATCTTTGCCATTGTTCTAGCTTTATTGTTCTTGCCAGGTTATTTCATTTCAGCAGAATGCTTTAATGAACAGTTGATTCTTACTATTTATATTGAAGGTGGAAAAGACTAATTCAATCCCATGCTTATTTTAGGCATTTCGTGAAGGATCTAGGAAATCATCAAGGGTTAAGGTAAATATATTAAATTAAGGCATTCCTGTTAACTCGTGCTAAACCAAGAGCTTTGTAGTCGCTGCTTGTTTATATTGGGCTTTCTATGCTGTGTGGTCTGGTAACTCATTGCTTTTATAAGAAGTAAAAGACCCTTAAAGTTCTGAATAGATTAATAAATCAATTTTTGATAGTTTATCGATGTTGTTACAACATTAATAAAAAGAGGGTGAAATATAAATGTAAATATTACAGTTGGAATAATTGGAATTCCATTTGTCATTGTATTGCACTTTTCTGGTACTACAAAAGTGTAGAGGTGCATTGAAAATTGCACAACTGGATTTCTGAGTTAGTCGAGCTGAACATTGTGCTCTAAAACCACCATAACCTCTCACTGTGAATACAGACTAGTCACGTGGACCTTGAATTAATTGCTAGCAGACATCCTCAAGGTTTTGGATGTTCAAATGACCACCAGAACCAAGGCTCTTCATCCCTACTTTTCCCCATAAACATAGGTTTTACTTAGAAACAGTTAACCTTTATTATATAATAAAGTGACTGGGAATTTGGAAATTTCGTCAACCTTAAATAACAACCCTTTTAGCTTGAAAGCATTACAACTCCAGTAATTCTTGAATAAAATTTACAAGACTGAAAAGCTATAAAAGAGCTGAATTAAATATGTATTATATATGTCAAGTTATTAATATTTTATTGCAGGCACAAAGATAATTTTAAAATGTAAGATATTTCTTTAGCACATAATGTGACTCACAAAATCTTTTCTTTGGCAAAGAACTGATCAATAATGAAATAATATATATGTGTTTATATATATAAATGATAACCATTTAACATATTCTAATATATTTTTTTGTAATGCTGGTCATTTCAGTTAGGGCCTTTTACATACTAGGTAAGCATTCTGTCGCTGAGCTCCATCCCCAGTGCCACATAAAATATCAATTGACATTTTCCCATCAGATAGATGATTAGCCTATTACAGTGTATTGTTCATTGTAGAAAATAACTGTGATAAAGATTATATTTCTGAGGCACAGTTTTAGTAATGTACTGTTCGGGTACTCTTCCCCCAAAACCCATTTTCCCCAGTGCTGGACACTGAAGGATGCTTTGTGCATGCTAGAGAGACACTGACCACTGAGCTGTACACGCGCCCTCTTGTCACTTGTTATTTTGGGGACAGGGTCTCACTATGTTACCCACGGCTGACCTCGACCTCACTGTGCCCTGAACTTAATCCTGTTACCTCAGCATCCTTAATAGCTGGAGTTTGCAGGCCTGCCTTACCAGACAGAATTGATTGGTAAATAGAGAGATGGCTCAGTGTTTTAGGAGTACACACAGATTTATTGACATTAAAATGAACAAGTTTGCTTCTATGAAGTGGGTATTGGAAGTCTGTAGAATCTGAAGTTTCACGTGCTGGCTGTTTTTTGTTGTTTTCGTTTTGTTTTGGACACTAGCTGAGATTGATCCAAATTTTAAGTGTTTAATCTGATGTCCTTAAATCGGCTACCATAGTGATATTGACATGTGGAGTTTTGCACTTTCAGTGTCACTCGGTTTTTATCAGTTTCCATTTTATGTTCCTGGTGTGTAGTATAAAATTTTAACAGGCTGATTTATGACCTTTTAATTTGAATCAACTTAGGCGGTCATTATAGCTTTACATTCTTTTTTTTTTTTTTTTTTTTTTTTTTTTTTTTTGGTTCTTTTTTTCGGAGCTGGGGACCGAACCCAGGGCCTTGCGCTTCCTAGGCAAGCGCTCTACCACTGAGCTAAATCCCCAGCCCCTACATTCTTTTTTTTATAAATTGAGTGTGTGTGTGTGTGTGTGTGTGTGTGTGCGCACGCGCACGTGAGCGTGTGCCTGTGCTTAAATTCAAAGAGTAATCCTGTTTTCCTATGACTTTAGGGTTCAGCACCAGAAATTGATCCTTCGTCTGATGGTTCAAATTTTGTATGGGAGACAAAAATCAAAGCATGGATGGATCGCTACGAAGAAGCAAATAATAACCAGTATAGCGAGGGCGTGCAGAGAGAGGCGCAAAGACTAGCGCAAAGACTCGGCAGTGGGAGTGACAGCAAAGACATGAGTAAACCAGAATTGAGTGTCAACAGCTCCCTCTTCAGACCTCCTGTAGAGGTGCGTGTCACCTGTCAAAACCGTAGAGCACCGCCTGTGTGTCATGCGTATCTTTAGACAGACTGAATAACTGATTTAACTCACATATTTACTGATTCTAGAGCCATATACAGAAGAATAAAAAAATTCTGAAATCTGCCAAAGACTTGCCTCCTGATGCACTTATCATTGAATACAGAGGAAAGTTTATGCTGAGAGAACAGTTTGAAGCAAATGGATATTTCTTTAAAAGGTATATTCAGTTTTTCATGTTCGCTTTTGAGAGTTAAAAGTTGGGGTTTTTAGATGTTTTCATTTTATAACCCCATTGGCCTGGAGCTTTTCCTTCTTACGGCTTTGACCTCTGAATTCTGCATTTACAGAGATGAGTTACCAATCCCAAGAAAACGAATATGTCTGTGTGCATGCACTCACATGCAGGATGTTTCGTGTATCTGTGTGTGTGTATTCCATGGCATCTGTGTGGAGGTCAGATGTCAGCCCTCACCTACCATCTTGTTAAGACAGACCGACTGACCAACTGTCTTTGTTGTTCACTCCAAGCTAGCTGGCCTGCCAAGCCTCCAGGGACTGCCCACCCTACACCTTTGATAGAGAAGCACTGGGATTCTACCTTGTCCTGCTGTACCTAGATAGCTTTGTAGATTATAATGAGCATTCCAACTCATAGGAGGGTCCTTACAATTGCATAGCAAGTATGTTTTACCCGTCAAACCATCTCTCTCATCCATCACTGAGGTTTTGACTGGGCCGAGATGCCTTGCATGACCACCCCCCCCCCCCCACAACCACTCCCACCATGATCATTTCAGTATTTTAAAGTATAGTATGGTTGACACGGCAGTGATAACTTTTGAAGTATGTCAACATGTAAAGATCTATTTCATAGCCTCTTGCTTGTTTCTATATTGCTGAATTTAAAGTAAGCCACGTTGAATAAGTAAAAGTAGATAGCTTATAGGGTATCGGTCAGGAACTTTCATTCTCTAAGACTTTCAAGAACCTTGTCTCCCACTACCTAAGTCATAACACACACGCAACTGAAAAGAACGTGGCGGCTGAAGCTGAAACCCTTATCAGACAGGGTCAACTATGCCCCTGTGCCGATACTGCCACTCTTAGCTCCTGCTCGGCTGGTGCTGGGGTGTTTCCAGAGGCTTCTTTTGAGGTGTGGGATTCTTATGGAGAATTGATTTGATCTTCTGACCGCCATTCTTCTGAGAGGTATAGAAATGTCCTGCTGCCTTTAGGGAAATAAAAGTCTGTGCTGTTTACTACAGTAACATTATTAAAACATTATTAGTTTATTTATAATTTGAGTATTTTAAGCCACAAAAAATACATAAGACCTATGCCTCTTACATAGTGTATTTTATCTGAAATCTAGTATAAATCAGTTTTAACCACACCAGGAAATGGGACTTCAAATGCATGTAAAGGGAATGGGTTTTTGTTGGTTTTGTTTTTTGTTTTATTAATGTCTGCCAAAAAGGGGCTGGAGAGACAGCTCAACAGTTAAGAGCACTGGATGCTCTTCTAAAGGACATGTATTTGATCCCCAGTGCCCACATGGTGGCTTACAACCATCTAGAACTCCAGTTCCAGGGGATCCAAGGCCTTCCTCTAATTTTGTAGGTACCAGGCACACAGATAGTATGCAGATCTGTATAGGCAAAATACCCATACACAGCAAATAAAAATAAAGATTAAAAAACTTATTTTAAAAAATTTCTACATTCATTGCTTTTGATCAAGCAACTTGAGGTAGACACAAGTCTTATTTGTTTAAAGTAGTGAATTCTAGAGTCAGATTGCCCATATTCAAGTTCAAATGCTTGCTTTATTACCATGTCTTAGAAATGTCTTAATCTATTGTTTGGGGTTTTTTTGATCTTGTTTTATTTTGGGTTTTGTTCTTTTTACTTACTTGCCTCTAAAAGAATAACAAAAAAGTTTTGTTGTAGTTTGCTTGTCTGGTGACACTGGGGACTAAGTTGAGGACCTTGTTCCTGCAGGGCAAGCACTCTACAACAAGAGTATCTTCTCTAGCCCTGTTACACTAAGAGGTTGCAATATTTCTGTCTGTAGGCCATACCCTTTTGTTTTATTCTACTCCAAGTTCCATGGGCTAGAAATGTGTGTTGATGCAAGGACTTTTGGGAATGAGGCTCGATTCATCAGGCGTTCTTGTACACCGAATGCAGAGGTAAGCCTTATTGACATCTCAGGGGAAATAGGAGCACAAAGTATAAGTCTTCTTGCACATAAACACTCTTTAATCATGGGTGTATTTTACTTTATCCAATATTTTTCTGTTGTCAGTATTTAGGTGACAATCTTTTTTTTTTTTTTTTTTTTTCTTTTTTTTCGAGCTGGGGACCGAACCCAGGGCCTTGTGCATGCTAGGCAAGCACTCTACCACTGAGCTAAATCCCCAACCCCTAGGTGACAATCTTTAATCTCAGAATTACAACCCATAAGCTATGGTTGTGCACGCACTTCTTTGACCTCTCATGTGGCAGACACAGCGAGAACTCAGAGTTCACAGCTGGCCTCATCTATACAGCAAACAAGCTCTAGGCCAGCCCCTGCTACAGAGTGAGACCACGCCTTCTTACTCTCTGTGTCTATGAATCTGTGATGTGGCTTATAAGAGGAAATACTGAATTTCTTTTGATATTGGAAGCTCTATTTGTAGGTCAGATACATTATTTTATGAACTTTTATGACATCTAAAAGCTAAAGCAGATATATTTTTATTTTTTGTTTTTACATTTAGTCAGTGTGTGGGAAGGTGGGATGGTCCTGGAGACTAAACTAGGACCTCACACGTTAGGCAAGTTTTTTACCACTGAACTCCATCCCCAGCCTTCTGTGCTTTACTTATGTATAAATTAGTGCCAAGTGTGGGAAGTGAAATGAACGCTGTGTCAAAGGAATGTATTCTTAAGTGTACCATTAGAACATTCTCATATATGTGAAAGAACCTCCAGTTTGAAACACAGTGGAAAGGTATAAAAGTACGTATGCTCAGATGAGAATGCACTGTTGGTAGAGGTAGGCTGTAGGGTAAGTAGGTGTTGGCAGTTACCGTTCAGGTGATAACTACGGATTCATAACTCTTGCCATGAAGGATATTTTTCCATGTCATGTTTATAAAATGCTTTTAAGAATATTTTTTAAGTCAGCCATGGTATTCTACCACCTTTAATCCCAATACTCAGAAGGCAGCGGCAGGTGGATCTCTATGAGTTCTAGGCCGCCCAGGGCTACCTAGTAAGACATTGTCTAAAAAACAAACCACAACAACAACAATGAATAATTATCTTAATTGCAAAATAAACTTGGTCTACAGAGTTTATAGAAATGTAAAATTATTCTTCGTAATTAACAGGTGAGGCATGAAATTGAAGAGGGGACCATACATCTCTACATTTACTCTACACAGAGTATTCCAAAAGGGACTGAAATTACTATTGCCTTTGATTTTGACTATGGGAATTGGTAAGTTCAAGTCTGTAAATGACTTATGTTGTTTCAAAGTAGTTTACTGTCTTCAAAATAGTTTAGACATTAAAAGTCCCGGGGTTAAGAGTGCAGTTTTAGGTTCCCGCCCTTGCCCCTTATTTCCAGACTTCACGTGAGTGTTCACACCTTCCAATTAGTAGCTCCAACTCAGCTCTTCAAAACTGACTTTATTATGTGAGGATTTTTCCCGTCCTTTCTTCTACTTCAAATTGTTACTTACTTCAACTTGTTAAACAACTTGCTTGGTCACTTGATTATTAATACATATTTTTTTTCTTAATAACAAAAGACACTTCACCAAATTTTCTTTGCAATGTAATAGAAATGGTTTGTTGGGAATCCTACAGTAAAACTTTAAGAACTATTACTTTGAAATGTTAGGGAGGGGAACCTATTAATTTTGAGTAAAGAAGAATTATTATACTTTTCAGACTATAATCTGAAATACAAATAACACAAATACCCATGTACTTATTATCCAAATTACGAAATAAAGCAGGAGATGCAGCCCATTGGTTAGTGTTTGCCTAGTATTTGTATGATCCCCAGGACTGAGAGAAAAAGTCAGGCATGGTGGTACAGGCCTGCGATTCTCTCTATTGAGGGTAAAGAGGAAGATTTAGGCTACCCTCAAACTCCCTTGAATTCTGTTCTTTCAGCTTCTGCCTCCTGATGACATTACAGATGTACACCACATGCATAAACATTTTAATTTCCTCCTATATTTTACTTTTTTTTTTTTGAGGTTTTTGTTTATGTGTGGGGGACAATGTATACCACATGTGTGTGGATGCTGGAGGCCAGAAGAGGATGTTGCACCTGGAGCTGGGTTGGGAGCCATCCAACTATGGGTGCTGGAAACCAAATTTGGGTCCTCTGAAAGAACAAGTGCTCTAAGCCATCTCTCTCGCATCCTGTACATTTCATGGGACAGTTTTTAAGTATGTAGTATGTCCCTTTACCTTCAATATGCAACTCTGTGATTGAGTCAGATTTATCATACCAACTTGGCCTTTTCTTTTCTTTATGTATGTGTCAGTGTGCATGTATGACCTTTGTGTACTTGTTCTTGCAGCTGCCAGAGATGTTGCATCACATGGAGGTAGAGCAGTGTTGTGAGGGCCCTTCTGTAGGGATGCAAATTCGGATTCTCTGTAGCAGCAGGAAGTGATCCTTAACTGCTCAGGAAGTTCTCCAGCCCCAAGCCTTTTCTTTTGAAGGCGTATTAGTAAAAAAAGTGTATGTTTAACATGTGGTGCCTCTTTTTTTAAAAGACAGGGGCTTACCTGCTGCCTTATCCTCTCCCACTTTTGTAAAGCCTTTTTAAAGCTTCAGAAGGGAGAAATTTATTATAGTGGTTTATGCTCACTGCTTTAAGAGGTTGTTATCCCATAGTAGTTCATAATATAAACTCTTCCTGACTTTTCTGACTTGATATCTGGCTTGGTTACTCATGTAGCGGTACACCAGTTTCTGCATCTCTCTGTAACTCCTTAGCTCAAGGCTGACAATACTGTCCACTTAATGTTTTGAACTTAATGTAATCTGTTTACAGCAGTTGCTGGCATGGAGGAATTGCTATGGGAAACACAAGTTGATGCAGTTAAGTGTAACCCTAAAAGGAGGCCTCTAAAATCGTGTGAGCTAAACTTTAAGGTCATCTGTAAAATTGAGAGTACTAATAATTACCAAAGAAGATGAGAAATAGTATAGTTTTTCAGACCCCCATTTAAAAGAAAGCTCATAATTAAGTTTTCTTCAAGGTATATTTTAGGGAAAACTGATTATTAAAATCACTCCTTGAAGTGTAATATGAACTAGGTAAGATCTGGTATTTATCATAGTTAGCATTTTTTTAATTGAAGTCAAATTTTTAGTTGGCGTTAACACTTTCAGACACAGTAAGGGTGGGTTTTGCTGTAATATGTTCTCTTGCATAAACTATAGAATCATTTTACTTTAAAAGACTGTGTTCAGATAAACCTCTCCAGGTGGCACAAGAGCGCAGTCGTAGCGCACTCAGCAAGCTCAGCTGAAGTACTGGTCTCTCGGTTCAATCCCCAGTAGCATAAAGCAGTGAAGCAACAAAACCGGTATCTAATTCTGTGTTTTTATGAGGAAATACTTTTCTGATACCAGAAATTCAAATTAGTAAGGTGTTAAGGCTTATGAATTTTATGGTGTTACAACTTAAAAGTCTTGTTTGATATATTAATAGTTACGTGGTTATCATTTCAGTAAATACAAGGTGGACTGTGCGTGCCTCAAGGAAAATCCAGAGTGCCCTGTTCTAAAGCGCAGCTCAGAATCTACAGAAAACATTAATAGTGGTTATGAGACCAGAAGAAAAAAAGGAAAAAAAGAGAAAGACATTTCAAAAGAAAAAGATATACAAAATCAAAATATTACTTTGGACTGTGAAGGAACAAACAACAAAATAAGGAGTCCAGAAACAAAACAGAGAAAGCTTTCTCCATTAAGGCTGTCAGTGTCCAACAACCAGGTAACCAACAGCCCACTTCTCACAGGGTCATTTGAGAGAGGGAGAGATTGTATTTAACCTTTTTTAAGAATAAAATTCTTTAACAGTTTATTTTTCTCCCAGTGCAGGGGTTGGAACATAGGGGCTAACATAGGCGAGGCGCGTTCTCTGCAGGTGCTCCCCAACCAGCCCTGCTCTGCTGCTCAACTCCTCACAGACCCGTCTCCTACAATCTATGCCACACTAGTAGGACATGGTCTCACTGACTGATCTTTACAGAAACTGAATGTTTTCCTAAGACTAGGTCATTAAAGACATCGGTTGGCGTGGGTTTTTGTAGTTGTTCTGAGACAGAGTCTCAGAGTGGCTTGAGCTCCCTGATCCTGACCAGGCTAGCTTTGGATTCAGATCTGTCTACGTCAGCCTCCAGAGTACACGGTTAAAGGTGTGTGCCACTGTCTTGTGTCTGACCATCTTAAGTATTAAACTGAACAAACATTGGAGATTTCCTATCAGCAGGTTTGGTGAAAATTTGTTTTGGCCACACTACTATATTTGACAGGAGCTCCAGAAAACAAAATTACTCACTAGTCTGAATTTGAAAATTTCACAGATTTTGGTGGGCTTATTTCAGAATTATATTCCAAAGGTACAGTATATAGTTCCCAGTTTATAGATGGGGCAGTGTGTTCCATAAATAAATCATGGTCATTTTTCAGGAACCAGATTTTATTGATGATATGGAAGAAAAAACTCCTATTAGCACTGAAGTTGAAATGGAATCAGAGGAGCAGATTGCGGAGAGGAGGAGGAAGATGGTAAGCGGGGGGGAGGCTTGCGCTTGCCTGTGCTACCTTGGGCCGGGGCAGCTACTCTTCCACTAGTTAAGGACCTTTATGTGGGCATCTGTCCTGCAAGGTAGCAAATTTGGGATATGTGACATTGAACCGTTTTACCTGGCTTTGCCATTACTATTTAACACACTTAACTGGGGCTTTTTGTTTGTTTTGTTTTTGTATTTTTACTGACTATCATTAGGTATTTAAGAATGTATATCATCTTTAAGAAGTAATCTTTTTGAAGCTAAGAATTGTTAATAAATTTAATGCCACAATTATTGTTCGGTATGTCTTTTCATTAGCTAAATAATGTAGTTTCTTTTCATGATTTAAGACAGAAACAAAACCATTTGCATTATTATTAAGTCAGGTAGGGTACATAGCCAAGTCAGTAACATAGGAAGACTTGACAATCCACCATGACCTAGCAGCCTCCACGTCTGTGCTCACGCCGTTACCCGTTACCAGAACAAAAGTGCTGTGCACCTCATGATTTATCTGTAAGTGTTTGCTCAGTACAAATGCCAGACAAGAGGTTGTAGGTCACTTCTATCAGCAGAGTCTGTATCTCAGGATCTGCAGGGCTGAAACCTTAGGACTGCAAGCAGATGAGGACATGAGAACATGAGGAGACTGCAATCCCGAGTGGCTTGGCAATAGAGCACTTGCATAGCTTGTAAGGACCTGGGTTGATCTGCTGTGCCCCACCACCCAAAGTTACCATGTAAAGAAGTATGAGCTGCCATGTGGGTGCTGGGAATTGAGCCCAGGTCCTCTGGTAGAACCCATTGCTCCAGCCCCTCTTTTGTTTCTAGATGTAAGGGTATAGTGTATGCCGCTGTGTGTGTAGCTAAAACGGTTTGGAATTCTTCTTGTGAACCATTTGCCTCTGCCTCCTGATACTCTCAATGGCCTATTACAGTCACATAGCACAAACTGGAGCCATGGAAACTGGGTGATACTGGTGCTCACATGAGGGCATGCATACATTGGAGAATCAGTGAAAGGAAATTATGAGGTCTCTGGCGAGGAGTGTCCAGAACTGTGCTGTCAAAGACTTCTGAAATCATTTATGTACCCTTTTAACAGAGTGTACAGTTTGAGGCACACATATGGAGCTGGTTGGAGTGGCTTGGAAGAAAGGGTACATTAGACTAAACATCCAGATAAATCTTATCAATCCTGGTCATCAGTGAGGTGACAGATGTCTAAGCCAGAGTTTTCACATACTGACACAAACTCCTTATGAGAACTCATGTCATAACCCCATGTTATGGGGAGAAAGTTTTTAGAATAGTGGTATTATTTAATAATGAGTAGACTAAATGGACAGCACCTAGTTAGAAAAGATAAGCTAGGACTATGAACTAAATGAAGCTTCTTCACAGTCCAGCTAGTATCTGTAGCCTTTACCTAGAATCATACACAATTCTCACAATTTTCTCACACACACAAAATATTCCACATCACAAAATATTCCAAAGATGTCTAATTTGATGTCTGTGAAAAAGTATGTTATAGTTAGCTAGGTCAGTTCTATTGGTTCACCTTATCGGTGCTTGAATACCTTACAACTTTTGGGGTACATCATCCTTCTGGCATTCCTAGTTCTTATTTTGTGGAACAAGTACCCTGGTGAGACCCTATTGTTCAGAGTTTGTGCTGTTACTGATACATTTAGAAGTGATGAACTCAGCAAGCCAGATTTCATAAAGTCGGAGAGCAGATCTGTTGTCAGGAAAGTCTGATAGATGTAGGATGGGGCTCATGCTCTCACCTTTCTCCTTATCGCACGGCCAAACTGATGCTAATTACCTTTCTCACTTTCTTATCCATGAGGAACCATTTTTGTAAAAGTGCATGGCAGAATGGAATGTTTATTTTTATATTCTGTCCAAACAAGATTCTCATCTTGTTATGCTTTAGTTACTTGTAATAAATATCCAAAGCCCTCAAGTGCTTCCCAGCACACCTCTAGGTATAGCAGTGACATGCTTTCTACAGAACATAACAGTTCTCATGTAACAGAGACCTGCGTGCTTGCTCTATGGGGAGAGTATGTACTGGGCAAACAGAGAAGGCAGATAGAGTCACTCATAGAAGATGTTACTCACAGAGGATGGCTGTAGCAAGTCACGAGTACCAAGAACCAGGACTGTGAGGGGTGCACCGGACTGCCTCATGGGATGGAGGAAATGGGAAGGCCACGCAAGCCAAGCTTTCTACTTTGGAATGATTTTCATTATTAATAGTCTAAGTGATCTTTAAAGTTCTTATCAGTTTTGTTTTTTGGGGTTTGTTTTTTCAAGACAGGCCTCTTTATGTCTCAGCCCTGGCTGTCCCAGAACTCCCTTTGTAGGCCAGGCTGCCCTCAAATTCATAAGAGATCCCCCAGCCCCCAGCACCCCAGTCCTACCCCTCACCTCCCACCCTGACTGCGGGGGTTAAAGGTGTGCACCATCACTGCCCAGGTAGTTATCAGTTCATTGCTGTCTGAAAAGGGTTGGGCGAGACTGTGTTTACAATGAGGAGTCTTGTCTTCAGCAGATGCTCTCTGGTTTCATTTCCTTTATTTTACAGGCAGTTTGTGCTTCTCAGTTTATTATCGGAATGTCCTCAGCACAGCCTCCCCAGCCCACTCTTGATGTTGCACTCAGGTTACTCCAGGCCAGGACGACTGCTTTTGAGATTCAGGGATCACTTTAAGAAAGGCACTTGATAGCAAGGTAGAAGCAGATCAGGAGGAGCATGCACTTCTTCTAACCCCGGCGTTGCCTGTAAAGCTGCATGTGGTGCTCAGACTTGAGGCTCATTTCCTGTTTAAATGAGTTACAGCCTGATCAGTAGCTTACATCCACAGCAGGATGGCTTAGTGGGTAAAGTCATATGCTGCCAAGCCTGATGGCTGAGTGATCTCTAGGACCTGCATCATGGAAGGCAGGCGAGAACTGGCTCCAAGTTGTCCTTCCCACAGACATATACATGTATACACGCACGCGCGCACGCGCACACACACACATACACACACACAAATTAAAAAGTTTAAATTATCAAAAGAACATCTGAAATGGGAAGGGGTCCAAAGCAGGTTTTTTTTTCCTTCTGCTTACATGAAATTGTAATACTAAGAAATAATGCACTAACGTATATCACAAGAACAGTGAACCAGGAAGGTCACATGGGATATTTCCACATACTCTGGTTAATACCAAAAACTTCAGCACAACAGTGTATCAAATCCAACTCTGAATTGGAATCTGTCAGTTTCCCAGCTCACAGATAATGAAGTAGCTTTGGGCTCAGGATAAAGCCATGGCTTGTATCACAGTTCTAAACTAGAGTCATTACAACTATTATCTTATGAGGGGTTAATTAGGATGCCCAGTATCTCTCATCCCCTCACCAGCTCCAGTTCCCCATAAACTCAAGTTAACATCTTTTTCAGAGATTGGTAAAATGGTTGCCTCTTTACATCTGACCATGTATCAAGGGTTACAGTAGATCCTGTGGTGAATAAAAGCCTGGCTATAACAGTATCAAACCTGGGGCTGGTGAGATGACTCAGTGGTTAAGAGCACTGGCTCTCATCAGGTCCTGAGTTTAGTTCCCAGCAACCACATGGTGTCTCAAACCCATGTATAAGGGGATATAATGCCTTCTTCTGACTGCAGATGTATATCATCAGAGCACCATACATTAAAAAATTAAAAATAAAACGTAGGCATGGTAGAACATACCTTTAACCCCAACACTCAGGAGGTAGACAGATCTCAGAGTTTGTGGCCAAACTAGTCTACATGGTGAGTCCCAGGTCAGCCAAGACTACTTAGTATACAGACCCTGTCTTAAAAAAAAAAATTGCTAATTTTTTTAATCCATATAAGCAATCATCTCAAACATCTACATACTTCAAAATAAATCTGGGCTAAAGTTATTAGGAATTGGTGCTTTCAACTTTATTATTATATGGTAAACACGTGTAGAAATGTAAAATTTGTGCTGTATCAGCAGTTAATTAGATGAGTGAATTAGCAGTCAGGAAACTGGTAATTTATGCAAATGCCCTAATTTTGAGTGACCTACATACATGTAAATTTTTGTTCCATCAAGAAAATAGTAATTTTTTTAAATGAATTTCAACAAATACATAGTTATGGTGATTTTTCACTTAAAATTCCATCTTTTTTTTTTCCATTTATTTATATATATATAAGTATATTGTCACTGTCTTCAGACACACCAGAGGAGAGCTTGGATCCCATTACAGATGGTTGTGAGCCACCATGTGGTTTCGGGGAATTGAACTCAGGACCTCTGGAAAAGCAGTCAGTGCTCTTATCTGCTGAGCCATCTCTCCAGCCCCACATATTATGGGGGCTGCTTTTCCGGGTCTTGAGTTCAGTTTCCAGCAACCACATGGTGGCTCACAACCCTCTATAATGGAGTCTCATGCCCTCTACTGGCATGCAAGTGTACATGCATATAGAGCACTGATACACACAAAATAAATCTTTAAAAAAAAAAATCCCAGTTCTGGTGTGAACAAATAAAAATCTTAATGTTTTGAGTTACCCATTCTAGATTTTGAGGAAAGACACAAGATTGTGCCTGTGAACAAGTAACTATTCTGTGAACCTCAGTTTCCTATGTATAAAATAAAAAGGGTGAAAATTAGAAACTCCTTACAAATCGATTCCAGCTGAGTTCGTGAATATCTTTTGTTCCCTATGTGTTTACTGAAAACACAGGAAAGAGTAAGAAGAGTTATCTGTCAATGCTGAATTCTCTGCCAGCAATGACTGGCACTAAAGCTGAAGCTCCAGTGTTGAGACGTGTATGTCAGCCAGATCTTGAGTTTCTGATCTTTCTTTCTTTCTTCCCCACATCGATGACAATGAAGGAGGAAAGACAAATGGATCTGAGCCTCAGGACCTGGTTCTTTCATTTGGAGAACTGGACAGTTGGTGGACCTGCTTCCTGGTTCTGGTTGAGAGCTGAAGCATTTGCCAGGCCCTGTGCTCAAGGCTCTGGGTCTTGTCCTTAATATTGTCTACCCAAGAGTGTCAGTGTAAGAAAGGAAGAGCAGAAGGTAGAGGAACGGACGCCTTAAGAGAACTCTACTGGAGGGCCAAGGGCTAAAGCAGACATGACACTGAACCTTTTGTTTCTGGAATGTCTACCATTTTTTTCCAAGTTGTTTTTAAAAGCTTCATGTTTTCTAATTGAACTCAGTAACAGTCCAATTAAAGTGTTTAAGCATGGTATGCTTTTATACTCCTAAAAACTCAGAAGTATTTGCTAGGGTGACAAAACTGTTTACTAAAAACGACTGGTAGGACCATGGTTTGAACCTAAGACTATGCCTTGCCTCCTTAAATGCATATGAGTCATTTTGTTTCAACATACTGTTTCCTTAGGGATATTCTGCCCTTTTTTTTAAAAAAAAAAAAAGGCAAACTTTTGGTTTTATAAAAGAAGTTTTATTTTTGTTGTTGGTTGTTCTTTTCTTTTTTGGCTTTTTTGTTTGGCTGTACCATTGTCCTTTCTTGGCATACACTAAGAACGGCTCACTGAGATGACGTGTGGGATTCACACATGCTGAGTGGCTGTAATCTGCTCCCACACCTACCTGTTGACTTGCTATGCTAATCGTATCACAGCAGTTTTAAAAAATCTGTCATGAACATTTGACATTTAGAATTTGTTTGGAACAATGATATTTACTTCAAATTTAAATTCCATAGACAAGAGAAGAAAGAAAAATGGAAGCAATTCTGCAAGCTTTTGCCAGACTTGAAAAGAGAGAGAAGAGACGAGAACAAGCTTTGGAAAGGATCAGCACAGCCAAGACGGAAGTCAGGCCCGAGTGTAAGGAGTCGCAGGTCATCTCTGACGCTGACGTGGTCCAGGTATCTCACTCAGGGTCTCTTTCATTGTCCCAAGTTAAATGCCTTAAAGTCTCTACACCGTATAACCCGTAACCCATAGTTACACCGATAACAGCGATGCCTGGGTTCACATGCTACTGTGTTCATGTGGAAGTCTGAGTACAACTGAGTCAGGTCTGTCCCTCTTCAGTCACGTGGGTTAGGGCCTCAAACTGGTCTTTAGGCTTGTGTGCAAATGAAACCATCCCACTACCCCAAGAATTTTAAATAATATCCAATTATTTGTCTTTTAAAGCATTTTCAAACCCTATGGGAAAGCATTTTCAAACCCTATGGGAAATTTAGAATTGAAATGAGATTATATTTGACTTGCCTTGGAATAAGAAAGTATTGAAATGTTTTGATTTGTTACTAGAAATTGGTTAATTCAGTTACTGCTGCACGCCTATTGACTTTATCTCAGTCTTCAGCACCTATGAGGCTGAAAGAGAAAACAAGAGCCTACATGCTGCCCTCGGCCTCTCAATGCACACATGAAAACAGACTTTTTTAGTTTTGGTTTGGTTTTTTGAGACAGGGTTTCTCTGTGTAGCCCTGGCTGTCCTGGAGCTCACTCTGGACCCCAAGCTGTCTTCAAACACAGAGGTCTGTCTCCTTCTGCCTCCCGAGTATTGGGTTCAAAGGAGTGCACCACCACACCCACCCTAAAATACATAAATTTTAACAAGGACTCTGGAAATCTAGTTTTTAAAGTAAATAGGGCTATATTTCGACGTAAACATATCTATAAACATCAGAAGTTCCACTGTTGTATTTTGAACTAGGAACAAGTAAAGGAAGAAACTGCTATCAAGCCAACTGCTGCCAAAGTGAACAGAACTAAGCAGAGAAAAAGCTTTTCTCGTAGTAGGACTCATATTGGACAGCAGCGTCGGAGACACAGAACCGTCAGCATGTGTTCAGACATACAGCCATCCTCTCCCGACGTTGAAGTTATGTCACAACAGAATGATATTGAAAACACTGTGCTTGCTATAGAACCAGAAACTGAAGCTGCAGTAGCAGAGATAATCACTGAAGTGGAAGCTCCAGCACTTAATAAATGTCCCACAAAGTACCCCAAAACAAAGAAGGTATGCGTCCTAGTAGCAGTAAGCACTGTTTGCAGCAAGTGTCTCCTAGCTGAATAGTTATAGTAAAAGTTCAGCCTACACCCTAGCGTGATTAGGAAGCATCCTATCTACACTTGCACACAGCACATTAATAGTTTGTACTGTGAAGATTAAATATATGAACCCCTTTGGTATTGTATTCATAATTTCTCTAAGGTTGTCTACCTGTGTATTAAATATCCATTTCTCTGAAACTGGTTTAACATACGTCCTCTCTCCCATGCCTAGGGATCTAATCCAGGGCCTTGTGAATGACAGGCAAGCAGTCTACCCAGAGCCACACCCCAGCTCTTGTTCAGCTCTTGTTTGTACATCTTACAACTGCTTTATGTAGGTAGAGTGTAAGAATTAAACAGGAAAAAGGTATGACTTCACTAGAATGTACTAAGAATGTAGATTTAAGAGTGTGTGTGCCAGAGTACACACGCCAGGGTTATAGGAATCAGGTCTCTCACACACTCCAGGAATTCCAGAAGTAGAAGACAGAGTGTCCACCTGCACAGCAAAACACCCTTACCCACTAAGCCATCTCACTGAAGCTCCTGGGTTTATGAGGAAGATCAGTGCTATATCAGATTATTAATAAAAATTGTTGGAAAACTCAGTTAATGCAACAATTTACAGGAAACAAACCGCTTATGAATCTGACTAACTTGAGCTTTTCAGCTTAAAAATAACAGCATAACCTTAGAGGGGGCTGTTTTTGTCTAGTAAATGACAACACATAGGGTCAAGTGACTTAGGACTAAACCTTTTTTTTTCTTACCTAATTCATAGTTTTGTAGACAGGCTGCTAAACAATGAAAAGCACACTTAAAGAACTCTGTGAGCTCAGGAGTGTAAGTCAGGGGCACACTCTTAATTTCTTTGCCAGACAATTACAGGTTTTGTTTGAAATTCCACACAGCCTTTAATCCTTACAACCTGTGCGAGACGTACCTTGAACAAGTGGGTACCCGCCTTGATGTAAGTGCAATGCTTATCCACATTTGGGAAGGGGGAAATTAAGTTTCTTTTTGAAAGGAAAAACACTTGAGTTTTTAAACTATTTTCTCAATTACAAATATCACATTTTTATATTTGTTGAATATGAAATATAAGTGTTAAAATATCAGTATTTGTTTTTTTTTTTGGTTCTTTTTTTCGGAGCTGGGGACCGAACCCAGGGCCTTGCGCTTCCTAGGTAAGCGCTCTACCACTGAGCTAAATCCCCAGCCCCTCAGTATTTGTTAAAAACAAATTTCGTGTTACTCACAGTATGTTTTATCATTTAGTGCTAAAATAGCATGAATTCTAAAGATGCCATAGACTAGTTTGTCCTGCAAAGGCACACAGAAGCTACACAGACAGGAAAGGAAGAGGGGTGCAAAATAAGATTAAGGACTATGTATGTCTGTATGTGTATGCGCACATGCGATACCTGTTCAGGAATTCACATTCCAGCGAGGATATTCAAACCCAACAGCAAAAAATCACATTCCTAAATGCCTAGCTTTTTAAACAGTGAGGAGGCACCATTACTCTTGAGGACCAGGTGTGTTCGTAGGTGGCAAAGACTGGATTATGAGGGCCAGGGTGTGGCTCAGTAGAACAGCCCTTGTGCATGTGCAAGGCCCCAGGTACAACCCTAAGCATTTCCAAAAGAACAATGAAGGCTGCATTCTATACATGGTGGATAATAAACTTTCAAAAGGCTAGGATCTTTAAGAGGTATTTCCAACCTCAAGAATTGTCAGTGTGGACATACTTTTATCTATTTGCTGACCTCATCTAGCAACTGTGATGGGCACCTTGGCTAAAAATAAAAAAGCACTGCTTGAGAACATCAGACTTCTTTCCTAAGCAAACAGTCTCGTATAAAATACGGAACAACATATCTGCATTGTTTGTGGTACTTGTTGGTATCTCCTAGATTTTACTATATCAAAACATTTTTTAAAGTCCCTTTTCTTTTTTTCCTTTGAAACAGTCTGGCTATGTAGTGCTATTGGCCAGGTACTTACTATGTGGCCCAGGCTGGCCTCAAACTTGTGTCAGTCCTCCTGACTCAGCCTTGGATTATAGACAGTGCTCCACCATAACCTGCCATATTATTAGTGGGGTTTTTGTAATATAATTTTTCTACATGTATCCATGTATTTTATCCCTATAAAATATCATAATCCTTAGAATAACAGTAAATAAGAAAATGAAAATACTGATTAGTGGGGTTTCTTTTTTCACCACATATCATGAATAATTTTTTGTTAAACATTTATTAACTATGCGTGTGTGTCTGTCTGTGGGTATATATGCACATGAGTGCAGGTACCCATGTAGATCCCCTGGAGCTGGAGTTACAGGCGGTTGTGAGCCACCTGACACGGGTGCTGGGAACCGAACTTGGGTCCTCTCTCCAAGAGCAATACAAGCTCTTAACCTCTGAGCCATCTCTCCAGCCTCGTGATGTGAATAATCTAAATTACCCACCTTCTCGTCCTAGACGATGTGCCAGTATCTAACTTAATAGTAGACTATTCTGTAGTGGGATAGGATGTGTGCAATTACTATATAGTGATCCAAATGTTTCTGTTCTCTAGCACTTGGTCAATGAATGGTTAAGTGAGAAGAATGAGAAGACAGGAAAACCTTCAGACAGCCTTTCAGAAAGGCCTCTGCGCATAACTACAGATCCAGAGGTGTTAGCTACACAGCTCAATTCTTTGCCAGGTCTCACTTACAGCCCCCATGTATACTCTACTCCTAAGCATTACATTAGATTCACATCACCATTCCTTTCGGAAAAAAAGAGAAGAAAAGAAACTACTGAAAACATTTCTGGCTCATGCAAAAAGGTAAACTTTTCTTTGGATATAAAATCTAGGAGAAGCCAAATGCAAATCTCAGTCCTTACTGCAGCTCCTCACAATGAGATGCTTTTGTGATCAGCTTTGCATTGATAGGCTGTCTAAACAGCCGCACACTGACCCTTATCATCTATTTCCTCTTCTACTCAGCGATGGTTGAAGCAAGCCCTGGAAGAAGAAAATTCAACAGTTTTACACAGATATCATTCACCGTGTCAGGAAAGGCCCAGGAGCCCTACAGTTAATGGTGAAAGTAAAAGTCCCCTGCTGCTGAGCGACAGCTGCTCCCTCCCAGGTACTGCTGCTGTGTGGCCAGTGTGAGCAACTGTGGCAAGGCCAGGCCTAGGGCCGCTCTGTGAGGGGAAGCCCTACAGCCACAGGCTTGCATGAAGGAGGTTGTAAAACCATAGTTGGAAATACTGTGTATGTAGGGATTCAGTGGGGGGCAGCTGCTGAGACAGCAGCTCCAGTAGCTCCAGTAGCACCAGTACGGCCAATGAGACTTCTGCATGACTTCTCAGTTTCAAACAAGGTAGCGTTTGCTAGCACTGAAGCTTCTGGGGGTCTAGGGGAGATTTCAGGTTAGTAAATCTTTAGTTTGGAGGTGAAAGTGATAAATTGATCACTATTTCTGATATAGCAAACAGCAGTATGATTTCTTACAGATTATTATTTCATCAACAGATTTAACCACACCACTAAAAAAGCGAAGACTTTACCAATTGTTAGACTCGGCTTACTCAGAAAGCTCCACCCCTACTCCTTCACCATACGCCACCCCAACTCACACGGACATCACTCCTACCGACCCAGCATTTGCTACTCCCCCACGGATCAAATCAGATGATGAAACTTACAGAAATAGTTATAAACCCATATATTCACCAGTGACCCCAGTGACCCCTGGCACACCAGGAAACACCATGCACTTTGAGGTGAGAAATTTCATTGGGGGTAAAAAACTGTTCATCCCTGGGACTGAGTGTTTTTTTATCAAACTCTTCTGGTAAGCCCTTTTCTGGCCCTATTAACTAGTGTGATGAGAAACTCAGAGAAAATTGGGTATCTACAACTACATAAATTTAAGCATTTGCATTTGTGCCACAGTGAACATTTTTTTTTTTTGGGTAGTATATAGTGTGACCTAAAGCTAGTGTCTTCACAAGGCTTAAATCTAAAATCCATCATCAGTTTTTTCATTTTAATTCTTCATGGCTACAAAGTACAGTTTATTGTATTTTAATCCCTAATTTTATTACTTTTATGTAGAATATTTCTTCCCCAGAAAGTTCTCCAGAAATAAAGAGATGCACTTACAATCAAGAGGTAAGGAATTATCAAAAAAGATGCATTTGCTGCTTTTCTCATCATAATTTTGCTTAAATTGCTGCTAGATAGTAATTTGTCCCTAAATGGCATTGTTTGTGTGATTTCCCCTCCCTACCACCAACAGGGATATGACCGACCTTCAACCATGCTAACGCTGGGGCCTTTTAGAAATTCCAACCTAAATGAGCTAGGCCTGCAAGAAATAAAGACCATTGGTTACACCAGCCCCAGGAGCAGGACTGAGGTTAATAGGCCTTGCCCAGGAGAAAAGGAGTCTGTGTCAGACCTTCAACTGGGACTCGATGCAGTCGAGCCAGCTGCCTTACAGAAAACCATGGAAACCCCAGCCCATGACAGGACTGAGCCCAGCAGCCAACTGGATTCGACCCACTCTGGACGAGGCACAATGTATTCATCCTGGGTAAAGAGTCCTGACAGAACAGGAGTTAACTTCTCAGTAAACTCCAACTTGAGGGACTTAACACCCTCTCATCAGTTGGAGATTGGAGGCGGCTTCCGAATCAGTGAGTCCAAGTGCCTGACGCAGGATGATGCTAGAGGCATGTTTATGGAGACAGCTGTCTTTTGTCCCTCTGAAGATGGGCTTGTCTCTGGTTTTGGACGGACTGTTAATGACAGTTTGATCGACGGGAGCTGCACGCCCCAGAATCCACCACAAAAGAAAAAGGTTATAATTTAACAACTTATAGTCCTTTTAAGAAGTGGGTTTTTTTTACTGTGCTCTTAAGGGTTATTGATAGTTACAGCATGTGTTATGTGAGGCATTTATAACTTAGTTATGTAAGTTAAAATTTTCATATGTACATTTTAAAGCTTTTTTTGTAAATAATTTGATGTTCCTAAGAAAGCAAAAATGATGGTGATATGAAATGTAGTCTCAGATAAAAGCCTCAAGATGGTTTTTACATGTTTTAAAAATAAACACCTCCGCCAAAACGATAGGTAGATAATACTCATTCTTATATTTTTGGTTGTGAGCCTAGCCTTTAACGGCTGAGCCATCTCTCCAGCCCGATAATACTCATTCTTACTTCTCTTATTCACACTGAGCAGGCGGCCTTGGAGAGAAGGAATCCCTCTTCACCATCTCTAATACTTACAGTATTTAGGCCACGCATGTAAAAGCGCTTTCAAAGTAGGACACTGCTTCCTCAGAGCCAGCTTAACGCAGGAGTGTCTGTGTAAGCCTGAGCCTGACTGACCGTTAAGAGAGCCTGACAGTTAAGAGTGCCTGACTGTTAGAAGGGGAGACACAGTGCGGATTTGTTAATAGGCTTAACTGCGTATAAGTCAAAGCATTTTAGTGATATGTGCTTTTAATTTTTATAACAGAGTCCAGTTGGCAACTTTATGGGAAGCAATGTAGTATAGTGGAAAGAGCACGGGCTTTCAAATAAGACCTAGGTTCGAATCCCGGCTCCAACACTCACCAGCTGTGTGACCTGGAGTGAGTGAGTTACTCAATTTCCTCATCTGTAAAATGGGGATGATAATATACCTATTTTCTTAGGGTTGTTGTGAGGATTAAATGAGATAATGTATATAAATCATCTAAATACAATGCCTGACATATAGTAGGCATTTAATAATTGTTAATTATTTATGGAAAATTCAATTATTTTATAATTTTTCTAATATAAATGCTGCAGTATCCTTTTTAGAAAATAATAAATTGATTCTGATACACAAACAAGAATATTCACTCTTTCTTTCTTGTTTAAGGTCTCTCTACTAGAATACCGTAAGAGACAACGTGAAGCTAGGAAGAGTGGTTCTAAGCCAGAGAACCTTGCTTTGATTAGTGTGTCACCTCACCCAAGTGGGACTCTAAGCAGCAGTGGCGATGGCTGTGTCCACAGCAGTGAGAACGGGGAGCAGCCAGAAAACCGGGCTAGCTTGCCTTTAGCACCGCCAGCTGCCGCCTGCACCGCCTCCTGTGAAGAAGGCAGCAGTGACTGTCCTGTCAGAGACGCCAACCCCACTGAGAAGACAGACCCAGAAGTTCAGTGGTAAGCCCTTCACAGTGCGTCACTGTCCAAGGGGAAAACAGAAAAGCAGACTGTTAGAGAATCCGTCTTCCTGTCTGCTGTTTGGAATGGGAAACAGACCGCAGTTGATAGCTGTGACCTCAGAAGCCTGTTGCTGTGAAGGTCTCATTTCTTCATCTGAGCCCTGTAGATATTCCTTCCTATACGGTTTCTTTACCTCCCCTACCAGTTAACTTTGGATGAAGAAGCAGTTTTGCTATTTCAGTAAGACCGAGGCAGCTGCATTTAAGGTGGGTCTCAGTAGCCATGGGAAAGCCCGCTCAGTCCCCAGTGCACACTGACACAGGCATTTGGATTCTGTTGGAGGGGTTTTGCTCCCTTTGGCAACTTAACATGTCCTTAAAACCCTTAACACAAGATTTCCAGCTTACCCTTCTCTTCACCAAGAAATCGCCAAAGACAAGTTAGTCTGGTTTCTTTAATTAAAATCTCAGTTGGAGCATGATTAGCAATGTGAGAGGCTGTTTTCAAAGCTTAACCCCAAAGTTTTGTCTCAATATGGCAAAAATCCTTCTTCCGAAGGACATTTTGCTCATCAGGAGACAGAAGAGTTACCCTACATGGTGGCAGCTTTTCTGACTGGAGATGTTTTATTTTAAAGGACTGCTTCCACCTCAGTGGAGCAAGTGAGAGAGAGAAGCTATCAGAGAGCGTTACTGCTCAGTGACCACCGCAAAGACAAAGACGGCGGTAAGCGCGCTTGCTTCTGCTCTCCCCCGTGGTTCTGCCTGTTTGTGCGCTGCTCCCTGTGAGCGAGCGCTAACGTTCTCTCTGGGTCTGCTCTGCTTCATCCATAGGGGGAGAGTCACCATGTGTCTCATGTTCACCGAGTCATGTTCAGTCTTCACCTTCATCTCATTCAAACCACATTCCCCAGGTGCCCGCTCAGAGCCTAGCCCCTCCTTTGACTGAACCTATGGCAGGTCAGTAAGCAGATGACCTATCATGGCGATTATTTTAAAGCTCTTTATAGTAAGAAAAAGAACTGTGTACAGCGAGCACTGTGTGTCTACAAGAGGCAGTATGTTGTCTCGTGATCTTCCATTTACTGTAGGTTTCTTCTGCCTTACAGACCTTGATCCTGAAGGTACAGAAGCCACAAGTACAAGTGAATGTCCATCCCCTGACACTTCTCAGAGCCCTTCTAAAACAAGCAAGGTAACTTCACACACTTCTCTCCTGCTACATCAAGTATTAGTCTGTGACCTCTCTACTCTTCCTGTTTCCTCACTCTTATGTTGAACCATAACAGACAACCCTGGCTTAACCTTGCAGTTTTCTAAGTACCCTTCCATAGTCGCTATTTCTCACTGAAGTTTTACTCCTGTCTTTGTGGGATTCTCTTTAGGATCAGCCAAGCAGCACTCTGTATGCCCAAGCTCAGGTGACATTCATTCAGAAGACAGCACTTCCCATCCTGGTCTGAGATGGGCTGACGGCTCAGTGGGCTTGGTCTGCAGACCACTGAAAGACTGAGTGCCATGACTTTTGAATATGTCTTACACTGGGGTCACCCTTGCAAGTGAAAAAAGTATTTTAAGGCTAAATGATTTAATGGGGCATTTTTGTTTATACAAAGCAGTTTATCTTAAATTGGTAAAGAAATTGGTTATGATTGGTTATAAAATCAAAATTTGTTAAGTTTTAAGGTTGTCAGAGGCTGAATGGCAGCTGTTTGAAGAAAATGCAAAATAGAGACTATAAATTCTGGGTTATCTTCATCAAAAGCTAGAGAATTCAGTTTAACCTCACAAACTCGAATAACTTACACAATTTACTGTGAAAAGCTCGCCTTGCAACATCGTAGGCATCCTTACACTGCCTCCTGAGTCTGATTAAATAAATAACGTTAAATACCGCTAACATTTTCTCATATAATTTTTTTTCTTTGTAGCCTGGTTCACCAGGGCCAATCAATCCTGCTCAGTCACATGGGAAAATGCTCACAAAACCAGATTCCCACTGGGAGGCAACTGCCACTGTATCAGAAGCTGAGAGCAGTGTTCACCTAAAACCAGAGCTTCAGCAAAAACAGCTGTCAAGTAACACCCCAGCACTTTCAAAGAACCATCCTCCTCAGGCCCACGTTCGAAATGCAAACGATCAACTTCCGCAAAAGCTGCCTTCTGCACCAACAAAATTGCACTGTCCTCCGTCCCCTCACACAGAAAACCCTCCCCAGTCCTCCACGCCTCACACGCCTGTGCAGCATGGTTACCTCTCACCAAAGCCTCCTTCACAGCACCTAGGATCTCCCTTCAGGCCTCACCATTCACAGTCACCTCAAGTCGGAACTCCTCAACGCGAGACTCCGAGAAGTTTGTATCCAGCGGCACAGAACCTTCAAGCTAATGCTCAGCAGGCACCTTGTGGAGCGTTATTTACCCAGACACCCTCAGGCCAGTCCTCGGCAGCATACAGTCCGTTCAACCAACAGGCTCTGAGCAGCCCGGCCCCGCCCCCCCCACCCCCTCCGCCTCCTTCAGCATACTATCAAAACCAGCAGCCCTCTGCAAACTTTCAGAACTACAATCAGCTAAAAGGTAGTCTTTCCCAACAAACTGTGTTTACATCTGGACCAAATCAAGCACTTCCTGGCACCACAAGCCAGCCATCCGTTCCTGGACACCATGTTACTCCGGGCCATTTTCTGCCGTCTCAAAACCCTACCATTCACCATCAAACTGCTGCTGCTGTGGTCCCACCCCCGCCTCCACCACCGCCTGCTCCAGGACCTCACCTCGTACAACAGCCAAACTCACATCAGCAGCACTCTGTAGCACATGTAGTTGGGACAGTTCATGCTGTCACCCCTGGGTCACACATTCATTCTCAAACTGTTGGACACCATTTACCACCACCTCCTCCACCTCCTGGTCCTGCCCCACATCACCATCCTCCACCCCATCCTTCCACAGGACTGCAAAGTCTGCAAGCACAACACCAGCATGTAGTAAACTCAGCACCCCCACCGCCCCCTCCTCCTCCTCCTCCAGCCAGTGTTCTGGTTTCTGGGCATCATTCAGCATCAGGTCAAGCCTTACATCACCCACCTCATCAAGGACCTCCACTTTTTCCTGCGAGTGTTCATCCGGCTGTACCGCCGTACCCCTCACAAGCCACACATCACACCACTTTGGGACCGGGACCCCAACACCAGCCTTCCGGAACAGGGCCACATTGTCCATTACCAGTTCCAGGTCCTCATCTCCAGCCCCAAGGACCAAACAGTATTCCAACACCTACTGCTTCAGGGTTCTGTCCTCATCCTCACCCTGGCTCTGTGGCCCTGCCACATGGGGTGCAAGGACCTCAGCAGGCATCGCCAGTGCCTGGACAGATTCCAATTCACAGAGCACAGGTGCCACCAACATTTCAAAACAATTACCACGGTTCAGGGTGGCATTAAAATGGACTCCAATAACATTTTTTAAAATGTTCTGTAAGATAAACTGTATATTTCATATGTACCTGTTAAGGTACTTTTTAAAGCTTGTACATGAAACTTTGTATAAAAAAGACAAAAACAAAACAAACAAACAAAAAAAAAAACAAAACACCAGTGCTCTTCCATTGTATTTTTCCCATTTTTGCTTTTTAAGATTCCGTATGAAATGTGCTAAGCCAGTCGTAGGCATCTTAATTCTGTAAGTGAGCATTCCAACTGTCTTTTCTGACCAGAGAGCTGATGTACATGACCTTAAATTTCATTGTTGCAGTTAAATTCATTTAGTGACTATTTTCTGTATTATTTTATACATATGCATTAAGTATACAGCTAAAGAAAGCACTAAGGATTTTCTTTTTTATGGTCAGCAGTTCTTTGAGTGCACCTTAGGTCTGAAAATGCAATACAGGTTTTTATAATTTGGTGTGGACATGGCTCATTTTGTTTTATCAGTTTTTTGCAAGCAAAATGTAATTTAATGTGTAGATAATTTCTAGTGTCTCCTGACAGATGTAAATACTGCATTTCTTTTGCGTGTATAATTGCTTCCCACCCTTTTCATTTGGTATATAGCATTGTACATATGCAAGTCTTTGCAAAAGTGTGATCTCTGTGGAGTAGTACAGCACATGGCCTTTCCTTTTTATTTCAGTATGCTGTCACATTGAAGCACTGGCTGGGCATTTTAATTCATGTTAATAAACCACAATTATGTCAGTTTTACTAAATTGTTCTGTACATCTTCTGAGATTGAGGTCTGCTTATCGATTTTACAAAAGTTACGATTTTCAAATATAATTTATAAGTAAAGAACCATCCATTTTCTTCAGTAGCTGCTACCTCAGCTGCACTGTAGGCTGCCAACAGCCGGTCTGCGTGGGTCCCACAGCCCTTCCTCTCTGACCACTTGCCTTTTCTTTAGTAGCACGAATCACAGGAAATTAAATAGTCATACCATGCAACTTAGCTGACAATCTTAGAATCTAACATTCACCCACATCACTGACTCACTGCACACTTCAGTGAGTTGCACACCACAGTTTACTGCACTTTGAAAAGGAGTAATTTACTTAAATCACGGGGAGATTTAATTTGTACAGTTTAGAATATGACTCAGATACTTTTACTAATAATCAAAGCTGATACTAAAATATAATATTTAATACCTAGCTTTAGGACTTTTTTTTTTAGTTGTAGAAAATAGATCTCTTTACACAAAACCAAGGGGGAAGGCATTATTCTGAAATACGCCAAAAACAATGAAAATGATCCTCAGTGAATATTTTATTACTGAAAGAAGATACATCAGTTGTGACTTCTTAACCCTATTTACCTTCCAAATATGTGACACAATTGGGCAGTGTGTGTGTGTGTGTGTGTGTGTGTGTGTGTGTGTGTGTGTGTGTGTGTAAAATGCATCAGGAAAAACAGTAAACTCTAAAATTTAGTGACTTAAATCATGTTTTATCATTCAATTCCCATTTGAAAGTTAACTTTGGTGGTATTTGAGAAACAGCTCATTCAGGGCTTAAAACCAATCATCTTCAAGTTTTTGAAGAACACCAGTTACCATGCCATCTTTGACTTGCCAATGTTCACCTTAGGACATTTAATAAAGAAACTTAGTCTGAAAACTGGATGGGTTCACACTGTTCCTCCTTGATAATTTCAGACAGACCAAAGAAGCCAGCAGTGTTCATCTGTAAAGTCACCTGTCCACAGACTTTCCAAGTTGCCAGCTATAAAGTAATTCCACAATGAAAGCTCGTGTGCAAACTGAAAGACATCAACTAAATATAATCTTTAATGGACACACTCTACAAACTTAATTGAAAGAGAGAGGGTGTGTGTGTGCGTGTGCGAGGGATAGGAGGGGGCTAGAATGCCTAGGTAGGCAGATCTCTGAGTTAAAGGCCAGCCATGGCTTGAGAACTTGCCTCAAAAAACAAGAAAAGAAAAATAATCTGAACATGTTTTCTATTCCAATAAAAGTTTTACTCATACCTGTTAAATCACGCACGGTGCAGGGAACATGGAAAAACAAGCAGCTATCATCTAAAAAGTATACTTCTTTCAAACTCCCTAATGCCCACTTTGTCTCTGTACAGTTCTGCGGATTTTGAGATTAGCTACTTCTGAATCTGTTTAAGTCACATAGAAGACCCACTGCTTCTAATTGTCCATAAAAATTTCACAGGGTCTTTCCCCTAAAAAGACTGAGTTGACTATCATGTTCCAGATAACCAGCGGTTCACTTTAAGCTTTTATTCATTTCCTTCTTCCTCTTTTTTTTTTTTTTTTTAAGGCTTTCAATATGGGATCTCACTATATAGCCTTGGATGGCCTGGAACTTCTGCAGACCAGGCTGGCCTCAAACTCAGATCTTCCTACCTCTGCCTCCCAAGTGCTAAAGGCGTGCACCACCACAGCCAACCTTTAATTCTTTATCATCCTGCTACCAAGAATCTGATAGAATCACCAAGGTTAATATTCTAGCTTTCTTTTCCAACTTGATATTTCTAACTGCATTAGACAAATTTCATTCAAAAACTAAAAGTTCTTTCAGAGGTAGGGAAGACATAAACATACTCTGTGGTTCTTATAGGAATGTTTCTATAGAAACCATGACTTAACAGCCACCATCTAACACAGGCTCCACAAGGAAACCCACAGGCTCATTAGAAAAACTCAGCATGCATAGTTTATGAATGAGTGGTACCTGCCTCACTTCAGTGTGTGACGGAATAAAGTTAACTCCTAGGAGGGATATGTGTCTTGTCCCCAGAAGGAAAGACTGGGGGCAGGGGAGAACGCCCCCCACTTATGATGAAACATATAACTAAAGCCTGGCTCATGAAATCCATTCTGCACCTCCTTAGCTTTGTTGGCGCTCTACTGACAGCAGTGTATGTTGATTCTGACTCTTCAAATGCAGGGCAATAACCAAGGCAATGTCTGGAAAAACACCCCAAAACACTTTAATTTTTAAGACAAGTGCAAGCACCCCAAACAAAGGATTATTGTTACAACACTTGTTAGCTTTTCACAATCTAATTATTGCAAAGGCAAATGGATAAATGTTAATGGACAAAGTCAAGAAAAAACGAGGCACCTTAATGAATAAAAATTTTTTAAAAAAGACATTCAATCCACTGACTTCTAAAAGAGGTTAAATACACCTCCTATGAGACACTCTAAAATAGTATTGCCTACTAATGTCTGCGTCCTGGATTCTACAGTTAATTTTAAGGAAATGCATAAACTAAAACTGTATGCGCTCTGCAAAGGGGAAATGACCTTCTCATTCATGGGCGGTAATGAAAAGGCAAGGGGAGCCGCAGTAGCAAGTAAAGCTGCCGGTGGAATGAACATGATCACGGCTACCTGTAAGCTGTGAGGCGTGTTCTGTCCACTGCGCTGCAAACTGTAGAAACACACCTTGTGTTTTAAACAAACACTGATCATGCTTTTCCGAAAATATATTATTTTTTTCATTCCACACACTGAACATATTTCTCTTGTCCAATTTAAACAACGCATTTAACTTACAGTGCTGGGAAGAGGCAACACTAGATGGTACTGGGCCATCACATGTTTTTAAACATAGTTTTAAAAATATGCAAAATACAAATGGAACTGCTAGATTATAGTGTCAATTTTAATGTTTTTCTCTCTTGCTGGGCCACAGAGGGCATGGCACCTAATCCAGAGCCACTCGGACTGCTACGGGATGAAAAGTTTGTGCAACTTCTTGAAGCAGTGGGAAACCCGAAACATGCAGTGGAGGCTAAGAAGCTCAGGGCGGGCGGCTTTCCGCGCGGGACTCCTCGCCCTATCTGTGCAGATGAATGGTTACATACATATAATACAGGGGGACTGACTTCCCCTCGCCAGAAGAGAACATTGTACATTCCCTTGCTCTTTCTTGGTTCCAACTGATAATTTCTTAAGAGTGTAAATTATAGAATACTCAGCTAAAATGTGTCTTCATAAATAGTTAACGAACCTGCCAAAACACAAAGGGGAAAGTATTTTTCGTTCAAAAAAAAAATGACATTTGAATGTCACACAACACAAGAAACAATGCTTAGAGACATGTTATTGTTTCCAGGAGAAAATGGCGAGTAAACTACTTAGCTGAAGACAAAGACCACCCTTCCCCAGGACCGTGGTGCACAGGAAGCGAAGTGTCAAACAACAGTACCTCAAAGCAAAACAAAGGTCTGGGTGGAGCCCGCTCACTTGTAATCCTGTTAAAGAATGAGAGCCACTGTTTAGGTCCAATGTACTGGGAAAAATTTGCTAGCTCAGAATGCTATATTTGTAGAATCTGCTAAGAATTCAACCAAGGATGCCGAAGGCATTCGCCAGCTGAGGCTCGTTTTTCTGGAACCATCTCTAACATTGGGATCAGGAAATCTGTAAACTGTGCAGCATCTTCATGGGGCCAGCCATACTTTTCCACAAGAACATCAAAGAGGCTCCAGGGCTTCAGCTTGGTGATGTGCCGCAGTTCTCCTGGAGAGAGAGAAAGACGCACAGCGTCACAAAAGCTCCAGATTTGCACACCTCACACTTTCCTTGATTCACACCGCCTTTTTTTCATTGACGCAGGCAAGTTACCTCTCAAAACCTGATGGGAACAAGGACAGCCAGCTTGTCCCCTAGGCAACGACGGCAGTTAGCTGGCTGTTCCCTAAGCAAGTCTCACTGAGGAGCTGATGACTGAGTTGAAGCAAGCTCAGTGGATGTACACGGACTAATAAGTCTGAACAAACCATCTCTGTGCTCCGTGTGATGCAGAAAGCACACAGGGTATTTCTGTTTCCCACGTGAGAAGCGCTCGCACGCCAGCTTTGGTGGTGGTGCAGTCTGTACGTGGCTCAGGAAAGCTGCATGACGTACACTATTGGAAGTCGTGTCACTGCATTTTACCATGGCGAGAATAAGTCTGTGCTTCTACCTCAATGCAAACATCACTCTGTCTGGAGGGACACATGTCCTTTCGAACTGTGCTGTCCACCGTGCTTACCCTTTGGCTCCATGGGGCTAGTAGGTACACAGTTAATATACCTCCAGAACACAGTCACTTTAATGTGTCTAAATTTAAAGAAACAGCCTCAAACAGCTACTGGCAACCCCAAACAACTAATTTTTATCTCCACCAGTTTTCTGTAAAACATATGACCTCAAGGACAATTTCTTATAAAACCTTAAGTTAAAAAATGTTCTACAGTGTCAGCTGTAGTACAACAGCCAAAACCAGGAAGCTCTGGCCTAGCAGAAAAACGAACAGTATTTTTATTTAAAGGCCGTTTAAAAAAAAGTTACTTTTTTCCTTTTCCTTCCCCCCCCCCCCCCCCCCCCAGAGCTGGGGACAGAACCCAGGGCCTTGTGCTTGCTAGGCAAGCGCTCTACCACTGAGCTAAATCCCCAACCCCAAAAGTTACTTTTAAATGTAAAGTTTTAAAAAGTTACTTTTAAGTCAAACTGCCAGGTGAGGATAACTTTCATTTCTCTGTGTTAGAAAATGTTCACAGAATATCTACAGCTGCCGATAAAGTGGCCTTGGGCAGCCCTGAGAGTGGACCTCTCTGTGTATCACACATCGAGGACCTGCACCTGACCGACAGCTCTTTCTCAGGCCTGCAGTGGAGGCTACAGGTGAGTGGAGCCCAGCAGCCCAGCCCTGGCACTACAATGGTGTCTTCCCTTCATACACTGCCATAGAGCCTGCATGAGGGGCCGGAATCCGGGGACCTCTGCAAACACATTTAGCAATTCCTCAACATTCCAAGCATTACTTACAAATGTAAAAAGGAAAAACAAACCAACCAACCACACAAAAAAGGAGAAGTCCCAGCAATCCTGCCCACCCATACCCTTTCTGTATACTCTTCAATGGCCATCCTTATCTAGGTAGAGAATTTCCACCAAGCTGTACACAGGGTTCCATAAGGAAACTGTGAATGCTTCCTGGTTGAGGAGGGGAGGTGACTGATGAGAAGAGTCAAGCACTGCCTTGAGGTCTCTAGGTCCAATAAAGAAACAGACCAGCAATTTCAGCACTGGAAAAGGAAGGCCTGGGAATGAAACAGTTTGTACAACTCAGGTCCAAACTCAGGTCCAAAGGCAGGTGAGATTGGTAAACAGAGCTTGCCACTTACCAATGTAAGCCTGCTGGCCTACGTCTGATCATGTGAGGTGGAAAGAGAGAACTGACTCCACAAAGTAGTTCTGATCTGATCTCCACACATGCATTGTGGGACATGACACCCCATCACACTTCCATACACAAAACAGCAAGATAATACAAATTTAAAGACCCATTTGAGCAATCACTGAAGAGTCTAGCTCCAGGGACCTAGTCAAAGAATATAAACCATGTCGCCCCTCCCCTGAATAAGGCCAATATTTAGGGTGGAAGCTAAAAAGCCAAACACGAGAACATATGGGGCAATGCTATATAGTAAGTCTAAAGCTATGCCCTACAGAGTCAGACTGACTGACAGACGCCTGTGGGCAGGGACAGCAGGCGCTCAACCCCAGCTCTGCAGCAGGCAGCAGGGCCCTCCCAGTGCCTTTCAGTGCGTCCCAGTAGACTGATTAACGACGCGGACAGAGCCACAGCCACCCTCATTCCAACAGTTACGACAAACCGCCACTCACACGTGGCACTGAGATAAGTTCTCTGGTTAAAGCAGGAACTTCCTTGACATTTAATTATTCTGTCTTGGCAGAATCTCATTTGCACATGACTATGAAGACTGGCAGGCACTGTGGGCCGGAAGAGAATCGACTGGGGGAACCTCCCACCTTTTAGGCTAAGATGCTTCAATGAACACTAAACTAAGTACATTCTTCCCTTTGTACACAGAAACTGGTTCAGGACTGCACCTTCACCAACAATCCAAGGACATTCAAATACCCAAAGGAAACGAGCACAGCATTTGTATGTAATCTGTGCTCACATCACAGTCCTTTTCCCCTTTCCCTTTTTTTTTTTTTGGGAGACATGGTCCTCACTATGTAGCCCAGTCTAGCCTGGAACTGGCCATCTCCTCGCTTCCACATCCTGAAGGCTGGGACTACAGGACTTCACAGGCACACGGGAGACAGACAGACACACACACACACACACAGACACGCACACACACACGCACACACACACACGCCTCTCCACTGTAACTGGACCCAGCGAGCACCACAGAAGCAGTTATGTCCTGCTGTGTGGACAAAGAGAACAGTACAAATTCTTATAAATGCATTTGTGTTCTGATGCCCACTAAATTCTTGGATGTGGAACAAGAGAAACTAAAAGACTCACCATGGCATCTTCTGTGAAGAAGCGCACAGGGGATGGAGGAGGAGGGACTAGTGAGCTTTATAGCCCAAGTCTGAAAGCTACAACCCCAGAGGCAGTCATGACACACAAGGACATTACACAATGGGTGGGTGACATTCAAAGCTAGCTGTGCTGGCATTACCTCGAGCTCATGAGTCCTTGAAACAGTTCCATGTTTAGACCTATGTCCAATGTTCATCATGTCAATGTGAATATTCCAAAATCTGAGGAAGTCAGAAAGTGGAAATTTCCCATCCCAAGAATTTTGGGGCTGGAGAGATGGCTCAGTGGTTAAGAGTACTGTCTGCTCTTCCAGAGGCCCTGAGTTCAAATCCCACCAACCACATGGTGGCTCACAACCATCTGTAATGGGATCTGATGCCCTCTTCTGGTGTGTCTGAAGACAGCTACAGTGTACTCACATATATAAATAAATCTTAAAAAAAAAAAAAAGAATCTTGGATAAGGGATATTCTGCTATATGATGGAAATTATTTCAAATTTATAGTACCCGAGTACCAAACGCCTTAAAACTTAAAACCAGAGCTAGAAAATTCCAGCAGTTAAGAGCACTCCTTGCTCTTACAAAGGATCCAGGCTCAGTTCCCAATGTCCTCCTGGTGGTTAATCATCATCTGCAACTCCAGCTTCGGAGATCTGATGCCCTTTTCTGATCTCTGCAGGCCTCAGGCACATACACTCTGCACATAAATGCATGTAGGCAAACTACTCAAATACATCTTAAACAACAAGAAAAGCCACCACCAGCATGCATGCAGCCTACGGTGAATGCTGTTTTCCGTGGCAGCACTCTGCTGCCTTCGAAGGTACTGTCTACCATATACTTGTCTTGTACTACACCTCAGCAGCCTTTGTCCTTCTTCTGCTAGGCAGGACTGTGTGGGCAAGAGAGATTGCTAGAGCAAGCACACTCAAACTGCTCTAGGCTTGTCTTTATTTTCTCCTTCATTGTCTTGGAGTCAGCCTATACTCAAAGCTTCAAGGGAGGACCATGTTCACCCTTCCCAGAGATTACAAAGACAGTAGTAAGGCCCTCAGAGGACACTCCTTATGTTCCTAAAGCACTGTGATGCCCACAGTCTGTGCAGCTGTAAAACTGATGTGAAAATTTTGTGAGTCTTTTAAATGTGAAACTCATGCGTTGAACACAGCAGGGCCAGCATGAAGCCTGTGAGCCCCAGTGAGCAGACACCATACCAACAGCAGGTCCTCACCACACCCACGGGATCAGTAATCCTGGAAGTTAGGTTTAAAAAACCTCAATCTCAGCTCCAATATTTAAATTCAAAATATGGACTACAAAGTGGATTAGGATCACACTTTGATTTTGAGGCCAGCACTCAGAGATGTGTACAAGACCCTGTGGTGGTGTCAGCAAGGAGATACAGTATTTTCTTTAAAACTCACTATGATCCCACATTCTGTTTGCAAGGCTTCCTCGCTATCTCACCTCACCTCAGAAGATTAGGGTGCTGGCCCTCACATCAGGAGTTTATATTGTCTCATGGAAACTTCTTTTATTGTACTTCTAAATATTCAACTGAATTTCATCAAATATTTAAAAGTTTTTTTTATTAATATCTGTCTTATGTGTATGAGTATTTTGCTTGCATGCATAATTGTGCACAACATGTGTGTGTGGAGTCCATGGAGACCAGATGAGGATGTTGAATCCTCTGGAAGTTCAAATACAGTTGTGAGCCTCCACAAGAGCCTCATGTTCTCAACTGCTGAGCTGGGCTACCAGACTCTCGTGTGTGTGTGTGTGTGTGTGTGTGTGTGTGTGTGTGTGTGTGTGTGTGTGTGTACCAGACTCTCTATTATATCTGCGTGTGTGTGTGTGTGCGTGCGAGAGAGAGAGAGAGAGAGAGAGAGAGAGAGAGAGAGAGAGAGAGAGAGGGAGAGAGGGGTGAGTGTTAGCAGAGGACAACTGAAGAGTGTTTACTCCTTAGGAACCATTTACCTTTTTTGAGTTCAGCTCCCAGTCCAAATCCAGGGCTTGGAGCTGGAGCCTGGCATGCCAGGCTGGTTGGCGAGCCCCGGGCTCCAGTGTTGTGTCTGCAGCCCCAGGATTACAAGTGCACACACCAATGTGGCTGGCTTGCTCATGTAAGCACTGGGTTGAGCTCAGCCCTTTAGCTCAAACAGCCTTTGCTTTACCAGCGCTCTCCCAGTCCTTAAGCAACTGAATCTAAGCTGGCAAAGCAGGCTCCCAAGACAATGGCACCTGAGAAGGGTTTTGTTGTCATCAGGCAGGATTTCACATAGCCCAGGTTAACCTCTAATATTCAGTGTAGCTGAGGATGACCCTGAGTTCCCCACCCTCCTACTCACAGCTTTTTCTGAGGATTTCTTTTTTTAGGGTGAGAGGAGAGACACACTGCTTGGAAGGATGTTTAAGGATTGGTATAACCGGCGAACTGCCCAATGACATTAACACCAGTCACCCATGGGGCTGTCTACATAACCCAAAGTACATGTCCACAGGATTTCACAGGTCTACACAATGCCAAACTGCTCAGGCATGGACACAGTCAAGAAAATGCCCATGGTCATCTATGAAACCCATTTCGAGGCTGTCTCTTCAAAGACTAAGAACAGAAAGAGAAGTCTAGCTTCGCCAGTTTATAACCTATGCTGGCCTGGGACTCTAGATTCTCCAGTCTGAGGCTCAGAGTACTGGGATACAGGGTAGGTCGTCACACCCAGCTCAATCTAGTTCTCTCCCAAAACTCCACTGAAGTCCTTTCTACAAGTATGGAATACACGCACTGGTACTTGGAGTGCGCTAAGAGGTAGCTGTTTGAGAAAGGACTGCTAGGAAGCCTGCTTTTTTATAGAAGTTTCAATCCATAGATCCCAGATGGCTCCAGATTATTTTGTGAGTACCTTCTTCAGCAGAATCCCCCAGTTGAAGTCTTGATCTTTTCCACTGCTCAAATATGAATGCACGATTTCTCCTCTTGGGAGAAGATCATGCTGAAAATTAGTGTCACATAAGTACCGTTACCTTTTCTGGTGAAAAACTCCTTGGAATATTTCCCCAACATAGCGTATTTTCGAGGGACTTTCCCCAGCAGTTCAATGATCAATGCTATGTGATCTGCATTGGGAAACATTGCCAGCAAAACAGAAACACACGACAGTTTAATCAGTACACTGCATGCAGACATGGTCACTGCCCGCACAGACAGAAACGGAGCACAACCTGAACGGCTTTTGTCCAGCTGAGTTAGAACTCAGAGCTAAGAGCACCCTGGGCACCAAGAAGGGGCCAGTGGACAGTGTGACCCCATCACAGCCCACTCAGTCTTCGGTCAGCATTTAGAGCAGCACGGATATTCTGCTCGGCTGGGTTTGGAATTTAGAAGAAGTGCTTTGGTCGCGTTAGCTGCAGTTGCTGCAGCGGCCGTTCCATTTCTGTCTGCATCGTGGCGCATTTCAAAGGGAAGAGGTACTACCTCTGCGGTTGAAGAACTCCCGGGAGTATTTTCCAGACAGAGCAAAGTGCCTTGGGATACTGCCTAGCAGCTCTATGATGTGGGCTATGTGGTCTATGAGGAGAGAGCAAAAGGGACATGGGAACGGGGAGGGGGCAAGGGGGGGAGAAGAGGGAAAGGGAAGTTAGTAAAACTCAGAAACCGATTCAAATCAACAATGTCTGCAGCACACTCATGCAGAGGTCTGTGGGACTGGCGGGCCTCAGACACCGACTGGAGCACCACGAGTAGCTGACACCAACGTACCCCAGGCCACCCCAGCATTGCAAGCAAGGAAGCACGGAGACAGTCGAGTTCACAGGAGGAATTCAAGCCTGAATTCCCTGGTTCTCAACTGAGCTCCCAGACAGAACAGCAGAATGGGCAGCAGAACTGTGGAAAAGAAACCACAGAGAGGCCCTGGGGCCTCAGGAGTCAGTCCTCACCCACCAGCTGGGCCCCTCTGACCGACCAGGAGGCCAGCAAAGCTGTCAGGTGGGTACTGCCCATTCCCCGGCACTGCAGGGGCTTCCAACTCAAAGGAAAAGCAGCTGAATTTTGTGTTTGAAAACCAAAGCACAGCTCTGTTTCGGTAAACAATACAAATAGAACTCTCTAGAAGTCCTGGAGGAGCAGACCCACATCAAGGGACTTAGCAGGCAGCCAGCACTCACCTTCATCTCTGGAATAGTCTTCCCCAGAATGCGGTTCGAACAAATAGTCTCCTGTTGCCAGCTCAAATGCCTAGGACATAAAGATGACACGCTCAGCACTTCAGAGCTGCTCAAGAGCCCGCGGCTGTCTACAGAGGAAGCCTGTATCTGCAGAGGACTAGAGTGCATTCCAGGACAGTTCAGCCCTCGGTTTCCTTTCTTCCAGAAAAGTCCACACAAGCCGCACAGGTATTTTTATGTCTTCTAGCAGGGGAGGGAAAGCTATGGCTCTCTATGCTGCAGAAGTGGGGCAAAGCTCTGGTGGCTGCATACTGCATCTGCTACCGGAGAGCAATAGGGAAGGCTCAGGACTCAAGCAGGCCCATCTGCATCTGAGGCCCTCAGCAGGGCCTGCTGTGCCTTCCCCATGCAGGGGTCAAGGCCCAGCAAGCTGCCAAGATGTTCTTCATCATTTCATTCCTCTCTGACTCAAGCAGAGGACACCTAAAAACAAGAGGCCTTTCCCTTCTGCCACATGCAGCAAAGCACAAGGCAGGCCCTCCTTAGCCAGCAGAGAGCACCACTCACGCTGGCCCCACCCACCGCAACCCCAGTACTTAGTGTGGGAAGAAGTCCACTCAATTTCACTCCCGAAACTTCCTTTGCTCAGCACCCCATTTGTAAGATGTACGAAGACAGCAGTTGCTAGTGTGCGGATCACCAACTTGTCTTTTAAAGGCTTTTAAAGACCAACCTCTGATAATGGAAAGACAAATTTTACTCCCATTCCAGCTCCCCAGACTTAATGCTCTCACCGTGTGTTCACCTGTGACTTGGTGGCCACGCCATCCCCTCTCCCCCCGTGGGACGGTTTTCCCATTTCTGCAGAAGAGCCATCACTGAGCTCTCCTGGTCCTCCTCTCTTTCTTCCTCCTAAAGGCCAGGCCAGGATGAGGACGCTCCTTGAGATGCACTGACTGGGAGCAGTCGTGTTTAACTAACAGCAGCCATGTCCCTGACTTTAAAGACACGTTAGGTGATTACACGCTGACTGAGGAGGAGAAACGAGATAGCAAAACTGCGATCAGCTGCCTGTGTGATGAGTACACACGCAGGACCCCTGTCCTGAAGTGGACTGGGGTCTAACAGGGCACAGCATTGTCATCTCAGCAGAAGGCAGCCTGGCAGCCCAGCACTGCAGCTGCAACAAGACACCCGAGGAACAGCCAATACTCAGTAACACTTAACAATCACGGCAGCCAGACCAACCTCTGATAATGGAAAGACAAATTTGACTCCAAGTGGATGAGAATGTTCTGTGTCTGTAAAATAATTCAATAATCTGCAAGCCGGAAGGCAGATCTGGAAGCCTTCATAGGATGAAAGGGAAGCTGGGTTCCCAGGACGGCCTGGCTGTGCGGTCTTAAGTCTGTGTCCGTCCTTCTCATTACAGTTGCTTCTCCCTGCTCGACAGCGAGGGCATCGGACACGCTCTTTAAAGACACTTTGAACAGCACTTGGGTTTCCAATGGAGTGTTTAAAGAAGGCTATCAATGAAACTGTGGAAGGGAGGGAAGGAGGGAGAGAGGGAGGGAGAGGCTGGAGAGATGGCTAAGGAGTTAAGAGCTCTGGCTGCTCTTCTAGAGGACAAGGGTTGAGGTCCCAGCACCATGTGGCAGGCTCACAACCATCTGTAGCTCCAGTTCCAGAAAAGTTGACACCATCTTCTGACCTCCATAGAACCTGCCTGTATGTGCTACACAGATATTCATGTGGGCAAAGCACTCATACACATAAAATAAAAATAATTTTTTTTTTAAGAGGAGGGAAACAAAAGAGCAAGAGTCGGTAGCAGCAGAGGGCAGGAGAGCCCTCTTTGGACAGTGGTGGGACTCCTCGTTATGACCGAAACAGGGAAAGCACACACTGGCATTTGATGGGGGGTGGTGTCACAGTATGGTAAGGTTAGCAGCGTAGAAACAGGAAACATTACTATCTTCTACTTACTAAGCTGTCCCCTGAAGCAAGCTGCATTGTTAATATTCAGTGTTTGGCAACTTTGGAGTTTTTCTCCTGGTCTTTCCCCTAGGTCACTGTCTGTTCTCAGCTCCAGGGCAAGCAGGTGCCTCTTTCTCCCTGCCTAACCAGGTCATGATGTGTAGTGCTAAAGGCCTAGTAAAGCATGGCAGAAGTCAGGTTGATTTTTATTCTGATCATGGTCAGGACTCATCATGGACCCTTACGAGCTTGCCCATTTGTACAAGGACACATGCACACAAAGCAGTGGCCCTCAGTACTCAAGCTGTGTCGAAACGCTCTACACACTTACACTAGGAGACAGACACCCAAACCGGTGAACTAGCAGATCTGCTGCCTTTCCTCACCATTGTACTTTTCCTGCCACGAAGGCCACCTCTCCTCTGGGCAGCAGCTGGGACCCATCACCACCCAGACCCTCTTGTCTCCAGGGCAGCCATATGCAAAACTGAACAGGCGATGGATTCAGCAATCCAGGGCACTGTCGATGCTAAGGCACTGTGAGCACAAATTTAACCTCAGGGTATAAAGGTGGGCAAACGTGGCTTCTCTACGGTTTGTTCTCTGGGTAGAGCAAGTCAGCTCTCAGACACAACCTTGCAGACAGGAAGTAAACACGCGTTCCTTTGAAAAGTACCTATCTCAGAGCAGAGCCACTGGACTGACAGACAGACAGTGCTAAGCAGCCCTAGGGGCACTTCGGTCACCAGCAGCGTCTCCTGGAATAGGGAGGCAAAATGAGACAGAAACAACAACTCCTTGGTGTCTTCTGATGTCTGCAACAAGAGCATAGCAAAAGGACAGAAGACGGGACATAGCACAGGGACAGAGAGCCTGGTGACAGCAGCCACATTCGTGTGATGCTGAACTACCTTCCTGGTTTATATCACCAACATTAAAACATAAGACTTCAGGGTTCAAAGAGTTCACAGAGCCTGGACCATGGCAACCTTAGCACATGACCTTCTCTAGTGCAGAGGACAGACAGAAATTGGCTTTGCCACCACCCGAAATGGAGGTTGTGTATGCTCGTGCACACACACACACACACACACACACACACACACGCACACACACAGACCACCCACCCTGCTCTCCCTCCGACCAGGCCTCTGCCTCCTGTGGTCTGAGCTTCCACTTCCCTTTACCCTCTCCCTGAAAAACAAGAAGTCTGTCCATGCAGTGTCCTCAAAACTCAAAGTGACAGGGACAGTGGCTTTTCTCAGCCACAAAGAACTGGATTGTTGGTTCTTATTAAAAAACAAAAGTTTTTAATAATTTTAAATTATTCTCTAGAATTATCAGGACGACAGTGTAGGAAGGCACAGTATTTTGCATCTGGCTGCATCGATCATCTCGGATGATAACTTGGAGGACGAAAGCATCTTGTGTTTTCCCTGTCACCCAGCATCACCTGGTTAGGCAGTGCTGTCACACATGCTGCTCTTGCAGAGGACCTGGGCTCACATCCCAACATAAACATGGCTGCATAACACCATCCCAGGGAGCCAGAGCTCTCTTCTCACCTCCAGACACCAGGCATGCACAATGCACACATACATGCAGGCAAAACACTCACAAACACACTATAAAAATTTAAATGCTTAAAATGCTTTTACATTACAACAAACACAAAATATAGAAGACTGAAAACAACTGCTATTGAGTTGAACATCTGGTCACCATCATTATTCTGCCTTCTCTCTTCCATCCCATCTACGCCCTGCCCTTTCCTCCCTAAGCCCTGCCTTCCACTCAGAAGACACGTACTAGGCCTTGAATAGGAGCCCTTCCATTTAGATAGCCAAGGACAATGTCTATAAAAATGAATACAAGATCTGAGGATGACTCATTGGAAAACACTTGCCTCGTGTTGTGTTCTGGTCCCAGCAAACAGGAAAAGTGTGGCAGCACTGAAAGCCACATGCACACACATGCTGCCTTTTCCACCAAAGAACAGCAGAACCCCTGAGAGAACATGCTGAGCTGGCGTGGAGACGGCGTGGAGACACTGCCACTGGCCCCGAGTGCGGGGCTGCTCGTGCTGACCAACTCACAGTCCAGAGCTAATGACACAGAGATGCACAAAGCCCGGGACAGTGCCATGCCTGGACCCCAGCACTCAGGAGGCTGAGTTTCAAGACCAGCTTGGGCTACATTTCAAAAATGAAGCAAATAAACAGACATTAGGCTGAAAGACAGCTCAGTTGTTGAAGTGCCTGCCATGGAAGTCAATGAGAGCAGCATGTGCTTGCAAAACCAGCACTGCAAAGGCAGAGACAGACAAACCCCAGGGCTCAACTCACCAGCCAACCTAACCTAATCAGGAGCTGCCACGAAAACACGGAAGGGTGAGCTCTGTTCTCTACATCCATGTGCATATATGTGGACATAGAAAGACACGAACTCAGACTGCCCAAGTCAAAGGGATGTTCCTCCTGCTGTCAGGAAAGCACCACTTATGTTCCTAGAAAAACAGACTCAAACCAAGAAAGCTTGTGTCACCACTGCTATCTCAGGAACACTGGCACATGCCAGACAAGCAGCCAGGACACGGCATCTGCATTAGATAACGGCAACTGTGCATGGGCAGACAGAGAAATCTCTTCTTGGCAGGAAGGAGAACAGAGCCTGCCCCTGGAGAGGCCACATGCCAGTGGTGTGAACTTACGAGTACTGTCACCGTCTCCTGGAAGATGACATCTGACTTTACCCCAGGATGTGACAAGGAGCCTGAACCGCCTACAAGTTTCCAGAGACTAAAAGCAGTTCCTCTGATGGGTCTGATTCTTGTGGCAATGGTCTGCACGGGGCCTGAAGAAGGGACTATGTCTCATAAGCCATGCACACCTGAGAATCCTCCCAGTGCTTAGACACCTAGACACAATCTCCATCTTCTCACCCATTTTAAAATGCAGGATGATCTCGAACAAGACTCTGCCCCATCAAGAGTATTAGAGAGAGCCAGGTTCTAGAGAAGAAAGTGGCCATTCTTACCATGCATGCTGTACTCCAAATGTCTGCAGGTGTACTGTAGCCTGCTCCTATCAAAACCTCTATGGACCTATACTGACGTGTTTGGATATCCTCTGTGAAATGTTTATGCTGAAAAGGAATAGATGTGATTAAATATTTTTTTTTTTAAAGAAAAGCATCTTGTCACACAAAATCACAATTAAAATGTAAAAAGAAAACACTACTTACCACCCAACAAGCATTTCCCAGGTCAGCAATTTTTACTCTAATTTTATCTGCATTCTGTGGATCCAGAGGGTTCACCAACAGGTCAGCTGCCCGGGTTTTTGCTGCCGTGAGCAAACAGCAAGAGCGTTAGCACTGGGGACAAGAGGTTTGCATGTGTGAGCACAAGGCTCGCCAGGTGGAATGACAGGATAGAGGAGAATCCTGCAACTGAGACCACTCCCTCCTGGGCTGTACCCAGCTCCCTGGTGAACAGTAAAGCCACAGGAAGGTGAGCACAGATGTGTGACCATCACTTCTGGGCAGGCTGCCTGATGCCGTCAGAGCATGAGTAGCACCTAGAGGCTGACAGCAGCCCTTACCCAGCTTCCTCAGCTAAGCAAGCCCTCACATCAAGTGTCAGATGACAACTGCTTAGCAAACAAATTATAGGCAGAGGCTAACCTTTTATGACTTAAGCTTCGAACAAGGAAAATATCAAACTAGTGTTCTCCGGAGTTGAAGTGGGCCATAAAGGCAGGCTTTGGGGCAATCCGTTATCAGTTCAGATGCTCGCCTGCAGGAAGGGCCTGAGGGAGCCTCTATGGCAGGTCCAGGCCTGGGGGTTTCTCAGTCAAGTCCTAACTGCACTGTAACTACACTCATCTTCATACTTAACCGGAGCCCCTCACCCTTACAATTTTGGTCAGACTGAAATTGAACTTACAGATTAAACAGGAAATCCAGCTCAGTGTAGAGCATTAATGCCCCCGTTGGGGACCTTTCTGTTCATGCCAAGTTGCTGCTTATGGACACTAAGACTCTCTCAGGGCGTACTGAAACTGAGACACCAGTGTTGGTGGATCCCATCAGGAAGTAGGACCAGCTATGCTAACTGCAGTGCAGGCTTCACGGGGCTAACAGGCCCTAAGCCATCCAAGGAGCCCTGGGGAGGCTCCAAAGTCCCCAGTCGGCTCATCCATGCTTGACCTCTCCAGGCTTCCCCTCAGATTAGAGAGCAACTTGGGCAGAAAGGCACAGAGGTCAGACAGAGCCTGCTTATGCAGGGATTACCTTTCTCAGCATGTGCTGGGATCCGGGTGAGGGGAGGGACTGACTGCAGAAACACTCAAAGGGCCCATGTGGACACAGACATACTCACGCCGGCTGCACAATCACTCTAAGTGTGCCTGAAACCAGGCTGCCTCCTTAGGTTAAGTCACCCCATGGTGACCTGTCACAGTGACCACCAACCTACCGGCAATCTTTAGCTTCCAGAATGAAAAGCCAGTAACTTTTCTCTGCTTCCACTAGAGCACGAATCAAAGTGGCAGGTTACATTTAGGAAGCACTGGAGCTCCCTAAAACAAAGGCGCAAACGGCCTCTGCCTAGACGAGGGCCAGAGACTGAACAGTTGCTGACAACCCCTCACCCACTCCTTGGACAAACACTTACCAACACCTTCCATATGCCATTTTGGTGAGGTAAGTCAAGAAAACAACACACTCAAATTAGGAAAGCCATGCCATGCACTGATCGACAATGTATGTCGAAGGGCTGGGTGCGGAGACGCCCACCTTTCGTCCCAGCAACAGGGAGGCGGAGGCAGGCAGACCTCAAGTTCCAAACCAGCCAGGGCCACACAGAAAAACCCCATCTTGATAAACTAAAGAGAGAGAATGAAGAAAGGAAGGGGAGGGAGGGGGGAGGGAGGGGGGAGGGAGGGGGGGGAGGGAGGGAGGGACAGACCGGGAAGGAAGGGAAACATAAGCAATACTGTAAGCACACAAGCAAGTCATGTAACATGTCAGAAAACTAGATATGCCTCAAAGCAAAACAAAACTAAGAAGAGAGATGGCTATGAATGCAATGTTCAAAGTCTGCTTTTCCCTTTTCACATTTATTTATGTGCTGTGGAGGGAGGGGCACGGCACTTGCACGGGGGTCACACAAATCTGTGTGTTCTGGAGATTGAATCAGGTTTGGAGGCAAGTGAATTTACCTAATGAGCCATCTTGCCAGCCCTAGAAAAAGGTCTGGGGAAGTGGCCCTGGAAGAAAGCATGAGAAGTTCTGGGCAGGAGGTAGGTACTGCACAGAGAGAGCGGTGCCCACAGTCCAGCACGCAGCCTGAACACTAGAAGCAGCCCGCCACCCAGGGTGGTGCGGGGGTCAGCACGCTGTGAGGGAGCAGGCGGGCGAGCTTGGCGTCACTGGAGGGGTGCTCAGGGTATCATGCTATGAGGGAATGAGCTACGCCATTTGGGGAAGAAGGAAGGATGACAGGCTTGTATTGAAAGAATACAGATGTAAGGATCAAGAGCTAGAACACAAGGACCACGCTGTGGCAGCCCAACACGACTGACAGAGAGGAAGTGAAGTGAGGGCTCCACGTGGACCAGGCAGGCACACTAACAAGCCCATTCTGCTCGGGGACATCTTCTGATGCCATGTAACAAGAAACATTTACTAGCTGCTCTAGCAGCCGATGGCCTAAGGTAGATCCCATCTCACCCTTCAAGGGCGTCTTCCCAGTCTACATCTTGTCACCTGGAATCTAAGTTCTTCAAACAGCATAATGCGCCCCGCCTGTCTTCTACTGTTCTCACACCAAAGCATGTGGTCCACTGCTCTATCATACCCAGGATCAGGGAAAGCAGAAGACAATTTTCAAATTAAAGAGGAGAGCTGACTAGGGACTGAGTAACAAAATCATCTTCAGTTCACTCCTGTGACGATGAATGCTTAAATATTTACTTAAAAAGTTAACTTAAGGGGCTGGGGATTTAGCTCAGTGGTAGAGCGCTTACCTAGGAAGCGCAAGGCCCTGGGTTCGGTCCCCAGCTCCGAAAAAAAGAACCCCCCCCCCCAAAAAAAAGTTAACTTAAAAATTCAGTATCCTATTATCTATGACATACAGTTTCTATAACACATATATCATGGTAAAATGTTAATACAAAACATAGGTGGAGGATATATAGGTATTTATTGAGCTAGACTTTCAAAATATCTATTTTAAAACACAGAGGTTTCCTAATAATCCCTTTGTGTACCTCAGTTGATTGCTCTGTTGCCAATAGGCATATGTACCACTGTGGAGAGGACCGCTGGGCCCCATGAAGAGCTGTGAGGAACTAGGACAAGGGGATTTATCTAATTAGTGTGATTTAAAACTCTAGCAGCAAGCTGGAAGACATTGTGGAGGCAGCTAGGAACAAGACAGAGAGAACAGCAGGCTTCTCAAGCAGTGCAGCCAAGCCAGGCCTGTGCCTCAGGGCCAGATCAAAGAGGGGCCTGCTTTGAAAAAGGACTAGCAAGAGTGTCCTAGACTGCTTTCCGCTGCTATAACAAAACACTGAGCAAGCCCACGTGGGAGAGGAAAGGGCTTACTTGGCCAACGCTTCCTCAACACATACCATAACTGAAGGGCATCAGGACAGGGACTCAAGCAAGAAGCCAGAGGTAGAAACTAAAGTGAAGACCACAGAAGAATGCTTCTTACTGACTTCTTCCCTATGGTTCCCTAACTTTCTTGTACAGCCAGAACCACCTGCTCAGGCAGGAGTGGTAGCACCCACAGGGAGGTGAGTCACCTCATGTCAATCATTAAGAACACGCCCACAGCCACGCCTACAGGCCTACTTGATGGAAGCAATTCCTCAGCAAGGTAAGGTTCTCGCTTGCTAGGTGACTTGTGGCAAGCTGACACAAACCACCACACAGGGCTGTGACAGAGAAGAACAAGCGTGCACACGATAGTCCACCCAAGACAGCAGTGTTCTGGTAAGGACCCAGAGAGGCCCTGCACACCATGGCTCACTCCTTTCTTCTTGGGACTCCCTGCTACTGGGGCTCAGTAGTTCTATCGCTTGGGGAATGAAGCAGCAATTCACAGAAGCCAGTGGAAATCACGGGCAGGTGCAGATCCGTCAACAGGACGAGTTCAGCAAGACAAGAACAAGGAAGAACAGAGGAGGTAACGCACACGGAAGATGCCTAACTTCCCAGAGGGACAGCAGAGCAAGCAGCAATGGCAAAAGAAAGGCAGGGCTACTGGAGGAGCCGGCAGGGCCCAAGGACAAGTTGCTGTCCGCTTACTTCCGCCACGACACAGCAGGCAGAGCAACCACGGCCTCCTGACAATCACCAGTAAGATCGCCTCTGTCACAGTGCCCAAGCCTTCTTTAATGAAAACCATGAGTTTTGAATTCAATAATCTTTCTGCACTGGAATTTTAGATTTTGCCTAAGTTAGAATACCTCCTCACACACTACGATTATAAATTCTCTCTTCTTTTTTATGAGGATTTCTTTCTGAGGGCCAGAGAGACGGCTCTGTGGTTGAGAGTATTGGCTGCTCTTCCAGAGGACTGGGTTCAGTTCCCAGCACCCACACGGCAGCTCCAACTGTAACTCCAGTTTCAGGGCACAACACCCTCACACAGACACACATGCACGCCAACACCGAAGCACATAAAATCGTTCTAGAAAGAATTTTTTTCTTTTCAGGTTTTAACCTGTATCTACCTATCCTGGCTCCCCAGAAAGAATGAATGATGATGTGGGAGACGGAATAAATCGAGAGATCCCTGAGCTCTCGGCAAGACTATGCTGAGCAGTCTGTCCACAGAGCCCGGGCCGCAGGCACTGCTGGTGTGACAGGGCAGTAATGAATGTGCGTGTGAGGAGGTGTTGAACAACCGAGGCACACGTACCGAACTTCTCACACACAGTTCAGTATGTAGCATTTGCTTCAATGGCCATTTGGTGTGGCCACTGCTTTCCTTCAATAGAAAAAACAAAAGCAAACAAAAATGGGGCATGAAGAGGTTAAGAAACTGAAGTCCCATGGTTATTCTAAGTTTAAGCTGGAATTCAGTTTTCTATATTTAAAACTACTGTTCTAAGTTATCACATGAAAAATAACAAGGGGTTGGGGATTTAGCTCAGTGGTAGAGCGCTTGCCTAGCAAGCGCAAGGCCCTGGGTTCGGTCCCAAGCTCCAAAAAAAAAAAAATCAAGTTAAGAAAAATAAGGAAAAGCTATGGTAAAAATTGCTTTGTGTGAAAATCAGCTGCAACAGAAACAATAAATGCAGAGAAGGTACAAGTCTCTGCCACCTTTGCCCAGAAATGAGCCTATATTTTCTTCTGGTCAGACCAAGGGTGAGGTGTAAAGCAGCCACCGCCAAGGGAGCAACACCACGCCTAAGACAATCCAGCACAGCCAGCAGACAGAGGCAGCAACTAAAGAGGCTACAGAACGGGTCAGGCTGGCTCAATTGTTTGTCATGTACTATGGGCATAGCAAAGTCACTGAACTTTTCCCCTAAGGGTCGGAATAAAAATCAATTGTGATATTCAATTTTCCTTCATGGCACTTGCACAAACTATGTGTTTGAAGATAGGACCTCATGGAGACCAGAATGTAGAACCAATGTATAATCTGTTATTGTGCTTTCTCAGAAGCAGAGTTATAGAGCCAGGCAATGGTGGTGCACACCTTTAATACCAGCACTCAGGAGGCAGAGGCAGGCAGATCTCTGAGTTTGAGGCCAATCTGGTCTACAGAGAGAGTTCCATTAACAGCCAGGGCTACACAGAGAAAACAGGTCTCAAAAAAACAAACAAAAACTAACCAAACCAACAACAAAACAAAACAAACAGAAAGAAAGCATGGTTGTATAAACAAGGGCAACTATCAAATAAAACACAAGGCGTCTCAGTATGGATGAAAACAGCCAGGGATCCCTTGAAAACCCAAAAACGACTGCTCTCAGCTGCAAGAGGGTGTATCTAGAAAGCTGTGAGGTTGGTAATGGTGGAAGGCCATTTTACCTATCTGATGTCATTTAATAATATGCAGTAAATGAAGAAAGGCCAGGGATAGGACCTCGTGGCTCTCGCCTAGTCAACTCCCTTCACAGTACGTCACAGGTGTAACCCTACCCAGAGCCAGCAGACAGAGATGCAAAATGGCACTTACTTTTTGGCAAGTCTCCAGTACTGGAGGCTGAAACTGTCCTGCTTCTGTCACGGGACGGACTGCTTTCCTCTGGCTCGGTGAGTGGTGATCCCTCTGACAGCACAGAGTCAGAGGCCACAGGTTCTAAGGGCCCAGAAAACAGCGGTGTGGGAAACTCTGGACTCTTAGGCTGTCCGTTTGGCAATTCACCATTGAATTGTTCATAGGAGCTGCTATACGTATAATCACTCTCCGCATTTGGTTCATCCAGGTTATACTCCTCGGGGTTTGCACAGTCATCTTCCTCATCCTCTTCATCCTCCAGCTGCTGCTCCAGTAAAAACAGGCCATTTTCAATATGGCCGTTGGCCTTAGGGGACTCCATCCACGTAGGGTCTATGTTCTCAAGTTCCTGTTCAACATCATCTTCATCCTTCTCAGTGTTTTCCTTCTCTGTGTCTTCTTTCTCTTCCTGGTCTTCAACTTCACCTTAAAGAAGATGGGGTTAAGACTGGAGTCGACTCTCCATGCACAGTAGCACTATAGGCCTCACACAGGAGAGCCTCTTCTTTAACTCAGATCCGCCTGCCTCTGCCTCTGCATCCCGAGCTCTGGGCTCCTTGATCCTGAGCATGCACCACCACACCCGGCTAGGAGGCAACTCAGACAGATCCCAGAACACGCCTTTTGCTTGTCAAGGCAAGGCGGCATTCTAAATCTTGTTTCTGTTTATTCAGTAATGAGTCCTCTAGTCAGGGACAGGTTAGCTCTGGGGAAATTACAAGTAAAGCTGGATTTTCACTTTAGTCCCTTCTTTTTCAAAGAAGCTTACTGTACCTGATCTTTAAGGTGCTCACTTTTCAACTGTGTGTGAACACATTCATGAGCCCTCACAGCTACAGTTACAAGAGGCTGTGAGCACCATGACACTGGAGGAACTGGGAGCCAAGCTCCTCTGCACTACTGATCCATTCTCCAGCCATTAACCCTCTCTTCTGTCGCCTTAGAAGATCTGTGCTCCCCAGCTCCGAAAAAAAGAAAAAAGAGAGAAAAAAAAAAAAAAAAAAAAAAAAAAAAAAAGAAGATCTATGCTGCATTAAAGTTAGGCAAAGGCCTAATTACAGAATAAGGAAAGGGTCATCATTAACACTAGGGTGCTTCTCAGACATCCTCCGCCCCTTCTCACACCCCTGCTTTGTGACGTAACATGCGCTTAGCAGAGTTTCACAAATGAACTATGCTGCCCCCATCATCCCCAAGGAGAGGTAGAGAAAGCCGTCCTTAGTGACTGAGGTGGCAGCTCAGATACTCTCAGACGCTCTCAGAAATGACCCCGTGTGCAGCTCCCGCACGCGACCAGCCCTCCCTCCTGCTCTGAGTTGGACTAACCATTGTCCTTTGCTGTCTCTTCCTCAGTTGTGTCCTCTAACTCGGCCTCTTTCAGTTTCACCTCAGGCTGGCATTCTCCATCTTGCTCACTGGAAGCTTCTGCAGAGGTGGTGTTCTCTTCTAGGATTTTCCTTTCGGCTTCTCTCTCCAATTCCTCAATCTCCTGCAGGCGCTTCTCCAGCAACTCAGCCTGCCTCTTCTGTTTCTTTTTTAGCTTTTTCTTTTTGTTTTTAGATATTTTTCCTATCTACAACATGGTAAGAGAGTATGTGTCAGGCGGGAGTATGACACCTTGGATCAGAAAAGCACTCTTTAAAACACTCCTTACGAGTTGAAATGTTGGTAACACAGTAACTGCTTTTCCAGGACACACTCAGCTTTCCTCACTAACCCAGCCACGAGAGCCACCTCAGGGGAGGACTGTGCTCACACGGTTAGTCTCCCCTAACTTCTATGAGGAAAGTAGGAGAGCTGAGCTCCGTGAAATACCTGGCTGTGAGCAAGAATCTTCTCTTGCAAGCTTTCCTTGCTGCTGGCTGTATCCAGAATCCTTAACGACAAAAACAAGCACCTGCCCAGACCAGTGCCAACAGCACTGTGTCTGCATGTGGCTCTGACACCAAGCTGTGAACACTTTCAGAAATCAGTAGACGATAGAAAGAAGGGAAAAAAGGAAAAGCCACGGTTTTCTGTGCCTCAAGCTACAGCCATAAGTCTTGGAAAGCCCTGGCTAGGAGGGTCTGCAAAGTTTCTCAGACCCATAAACCCAAACCTAAGGCTCAGGGGAGAGCTATGAACATGATCTGGGGGCTGGAGAGATGGCTCAGTGGTTAAGAGCACTGCCTGTTCTTTCAGAGGTCCTGAGTTCAATTCCCAGCAACCACATGGTGACTCACAACCATCTGTAAAGAGATCTGACGCCCTCTTCTGGTGTGTCTGAAGAGAGAAGACAGTGTACTCACATACATAAATAATTTTTTTAAAAGTGATTTGGACTCCCCCGTAACAATTCAGACTTGGAACTGTCTTGATTTGACAGGATCACAGAACAGATAATGATCCTTCTCACTTAAACAGCTAGCTATAAAAAATTAAAATGTTTTTTGGCAAAACAGGATACTTGGAGGCCAGGCAGAAGTCATTTAAAAAAGATTCTGGAACAATTAGATTTTAAATTTGAACTAAAGCCTTGCAATTCACCGAACTCAGCCAACAGCAGCCAAGAGAGCCCAGGGGGAGACTGGCTTTGACTGTTCCCGTCCACAGCAGGAAGTCATGCCCTATATAATGACAGAGCATTTACAAACATGCGCCTCTAAATTAGTGAAGACTATGACATTTGCTACACAGTTTGTGCAGCTCAGGAACAAACAGTCCCTCCTGACATGCTGATCACACGTAAATACTTACAGGTTTCTGCTGTGGAGCCGTACTCACTAAAACAAAATAAAACAAAACGGATGATCAGAGGAAGACAGGCACTGTTGGGTAATTTGATTTGCAAACTGAGATAATACTGCCTTTTAATAACTACCCAACTTTGAACAACTTTCACCTCAGAGATTGCTAAAGATAGGAACCTGGCAAAAGCTTATGCAATTCAAACAGACTGCGCAGCTCCAGGCCGCAGGAGACGCTGTGCACGTGAAGCACTTTTCTTGCAAACAGCCTCTCTCAAAGCACTGACAAAATAATTACAGAGGAAAAGAAAAAGAAATGGAAGAGCTTACAAGCCAGTCACATAACGGAACATGTTTTGCATATGAGGCAATGGACATGCTAGCTAGCGAAGAAGGTGCACAGCCATGTCTGAAGACTACACGGAAAGCACCACACACGTGAACTAGGGCACACAGTGCAGCACACTGTGCAGTGGCTCCAGAACTCGGCCTGGCAGCATCAGAAGCTTCATAAACGGGCTGCGTGAGGTGAGGTGATGACATCACCATGGTGCTCGTGATGAGGCGGCAGCGCTTCTTTCTGGAGCCCTGTCAGTCAGCCAGAGGGAAGCACACCCACTCCAATCTCCATCCCAATCTCCCCAATGAAGCCTCTCAACTTCCCAAGAGAAACGACGCTAGTGCTCATGTCCCTGCTTCCCTTTCTAGCTCCCCACCCTGGAGCTTCCACAGCCAACACCAAACTATTGGCTAAACTGAGATGGAAGCAGGTATAGTAGTTAAGGAAAGAAAACATTTGTTATAAAACCCAAATCAGGAAAAAAAAAATCAGAAGTCTGCAGGTCGGCTACAAGAAACTGGTCGTATACTCTCCATAGAAACTTGGACCACACGGGAGCGTGCACCTACGTGATGAAGCCTTTGAGAACGAGCAAAGGTAACAGAAGACAAAGAGTTAAAAGAATGAACTCAAACCTCATCTTAAGCAAAAGCATCTTCAACATCTAAACTCTTAGAAAAAGTTCCTAATGCGTATGTGCACGTCAGACACACGGCCTTCACTAAAGAGCTTTAGAAGCTCACAGCCCCAAGCAGACAGAGCAATGAGGGCTCAGCCCCTCACCTGCAGACCCAGAAGGAGGAGGAGCACCTGCTTTCTGCCACTCCGTAGCCTCGGCCGCCATTCTCCGCACGTACGCGCCGTCCACACACATCAGGATGTTCTCCGGCTTGATATCAGTGTGGATTATCTTGCACTTGCTGTGTAGATAGTCTAAGCCCTGAAGGACCTGGTCACGGTAAAGCAAACAGGACCCCTAGTGCTTCAGTCCATGACTTACTAAGCCTAAGCCATGCAATGCCTCCATATGCAGCTGGAATACACTTTAGAGACATTTACTCTAAAAATGGAGTTTCCTCACAGGCAACCAATGTCATCACTTCAGAATTCAGTTATGCTCGCAGACATAATGCCCTTGATAAGAATTTTATATGCAATAAGTCCAGGGCTTCAGAGCTTTGCCAGAGGCCTTAGGGTCACATGTATCTTACCACTGTCTCCAAGCCCAGTTCCAGTATACCGGTGTCACAGTACACAGTGCCCAGTACACAGTGTCACCTCTGTGGGCACAAGGTACACAGTGTACAGACCCCACAAAGGCAGACATTCATACATAGAAAATAAAAGCGAATGCATCTTTTAAAATTTCAAATCTACATTATCGCGTTTATTAATATGATACTACCTAATTCAGAACATCTTCGTCAGTCCATAAAGAAATCCCACAGACATGAGTAGTGGCTTCCCCTCTCCCTCCACCTCTGACAGTCCTAACCACAAGGCTATGTGCCTGACTCATGTAAAGAGGTCTCTGTGCTCGGGTAAACATGTCCAATGTCCATGCACTCATGAGCCTGTGAGTGACCCAGAAATCAACAGTAGATGGATTCCTTAAAGGCTCCCCATCCCCCTACCCACTTTTTTTAAATTGAAAAATACTGGTTTTTCTTACTGAACCTGGAACTCACCAATTTGGTTAGAATGGCTGCCCAGTAAGCCTCAAGAAGCCCTGTCTCTTCCTCACCAGTGCTGGGATTTCAGACACACACCAGCACACCAGGCCTTTTAGATCTAAGGGCCCGAGTTCCGAGTCCCAGAACCCTATAAAGGCCACCCTCGTCCCAAGTGCTCTTTTCTACCTGGCATCATGACGGAGGCACATGCTGGGTAGCACACACCAGCTAGTCACTTCCTGTATTGCTGAACAATGTCCCCTCTGCAGACACATGGCACTCTTTAAGGATTACTCCTTATTTAGTATGTGTGTGTTTTGTCTGCATGTATGAATGTGGCACCACATATATGACCCAAGTTAAAATGGTCATAAGCTACCACGTGGGTGCTGGGAAACAAACTCAGGTTCTCTGTAAGAGTAGCCAGCGCTCTTGACCACTGGGCCCCAGCCTGCAAATGGCATTTTCTTTATTTATTTGCTCAATGGGAATCTCAACCGTTTCTGCTCCCTGACGATTGGAGGTAACACCTCCATACACATCCACGTGCACATTTTCCTGTGGCTCTTCGTGGTGACATACTGAGGAGATCAGTGCTGAGCTACATGGCAACTACGGTCAGCCTAACGACAGGCTCTACCGTTTACCGAGACAGCAGAGCCAGCCTACCAACCTACAGTACAAGCTGTGTGTAAGAGTTCTAATCCCTTCATCTCATCCGAAACTATGGTCTTCTTAAGTTGTCTCTGCTCTCCTGGGCACAAAGCTGTGCTTCATTTCTGCTGGGTTTGGCGCTTTCCGGGTTTGTGTTTCTTTTTATTTTTGCTTATTTTTGAGACAGAGCCTCACTGTGCTGCCCAGACTAGTCTTGAACTTGTAAGTTCAAGCAAACCTTCTACCTTATGTTTATTTTCAATGCTTCAGGAAAGGAAAATTTTTATTTAAGTAAAAATAGCCTTAGTTTCTCTACAACACTGCAAGCTTAAGAACAATCCCTGCTCAACGGAGACGACAGCACTGAGGAGTTAGAGGAGCAGACCAGGGCCTCCTCAGCTGCTTCCTGACTCCACGGGGCTGCATAAAACCCCAACTTCAAAAAACAATCTGAATAGAAACATTTAGAGCAAACCAAAGCTTATTTGGTGCCACCTGACATGAAAGTAAAGCCCACGTTTTCTGGAATTATCCCCATTGAAGAAGAATCCTTAAAATAATTTCCAAAATTAAAATCTATTTTGAAATGTTTCCAAGAATCAGAAAACACTCTCGACAACTAGTACCACCACTCAGGCTCCTTGTTCCCAAGAGATGATTAGTGCAGTGTCAGGCTGAAGACAGCACCAGAATTAACAACACGGGCCACTCTGGAAGCGGGCCCAGGGCCAGTGTCAAGCACACAGCAGTCACCTAGTTCAGTCCAGTTCTGGGGATCTAGTGCTCTTTGTGTCCTCCCTCTATGGGCACTGTATGCACATACACATAAAATAAGCAGAATGAACCCAAAGGAAACAAATAAGAACAAAACATATTTTTCAAGTACAACCCTGGGAAGTAGGTGCAAAAGTAACGTTCCTGTCCATCTTAAATACCTAGTGCGCTCGTTCTCAGAGACAGTGCAGCAGTACAGCAGAGCAAAGAGGGAGGAGTCTTACCAGGGACATCTAAGCAGAGGTGCTTATGGTGACCTCTTAACCCAGAATGAAGGAAGCATCACAGTCCCACCTTGGCATCTGAGCACCCACCCCAGCCCGTGCACTGTCTGACAAGTCTGATACAAACAAGAGAGAAGCCCCCCGCCCCCCGTCTTCAGGGCGCACACAGTACTCACAGAGCCGACTGAATCAAGGCAGTAGCTGGGAGGAAGGGGAACTGTTCAAAAATTCCCCCAATGAATTCCAGGTGCAGTAATGCGACCTGATGAGCCACCAATGAGTTGTTAGTAAAGTGAACACGTGAAAACATTACACTACAAACAAACGACTTTTTTTTTAAGTAAGAATATTTACTGTTCAACATGTTAGCTTGGGTTGGATATGTAGCCCATGGTAAACACTGTCTAAGACCCTGGTCAGTCCCTGGTACCAGAGAAAAACCAAACCAAACAAACCCCAAATGCCATGATTAAAAATATAATCAAAAGACTTCCCAGTTAAAGTAAACTTAACTGGGTTGGGAAGATGGCTTGGCTCACAAGCCTGATGACCACAGCCTGGGTCCCTAGAAACCCACGCACTTGTCAGACAGGAGAAGCGGCCCCTCCTGTAACGCCAGTTCAAAAGGCAGAACATGGAATGCCCCAGAGCAGGCTGATATCAAGATTAGCCACACTGGAGAGTTCTGAGTTGGTCAAAGAATGGCAAGGTAATTTCTGACAGCAATTTCAGGCCTCCATATGCCTGTGAACCTGAGTGTGAGCATCACACACACACACACACACACACACACACACACACACACACACACCTATGCATCCCAAACACATAGGTGAAGAATGGAAAAGGGACCCAATGCACTTAAACCATGGATAGAATACTACAGGAACCATAATTAGAAAGACAGCATTATCTATTTTCCTACAAAGAGCAAACATTGCACTTATCCAAAAGGCCCACCCAACCCACTGACATGCTCCTCTGTGTAAACCAAATGGAGTTTCCTATTTGGACAAAAGTCTTACAAGTACAATAAATTAGGATGATTCCCATTACAGTCTCCACCAAATATTAACCTAAAGTAAAAATATTAGCATCTTCTTTCTTAGATTTTCTTTTGATCACATTTTCATGCTATGTTATCTCTGCACTGGAGCCTCTCAGGTAAAAGACCTGACTGTGTGGGAGGCTTTTCAGGCAGGAACAAGTATGACTCACTGTGGAAACGGATTAACATTCGTCTCCCCTGGCGAAGATGTGTCCCAATAAGGAAGGTGTTCTCAGGGGACTCTCTTAAAGTGATGCCTGCTTGCACCTTGATGAGGGATGATGGTTGGAACCTGGGACAATGTAAGCAAATGAACTGAGAAACACAAGGCAGACAGCAGAGGAGCAGCGGGGCAGACAAAGCTGCCTGGGGCAGAACCCAGAACCCAGAACCAGCAAGGCACTGCTTTCCTTGCGCAAGTCAGAGAGGGGCGCTATAAGACCAGGAGCCAACAGGAAGGCTGTACAACATGCATGGGTAACTAGATCTCATTTGTCTTCCCCATAACCCCTAGCACCAAAAGGGGACACAAGGCCTTTCTAACCAGGGCAGCTGTGCCAGCAACTCACTCTACAGATTAGTCCTGCTCTGGGAGAGCTGCCTTTTGCAGGAGGTAGTAGACAGTACACAGGCTCATCCTGGTTTAAGTGCTGAACAAGTGACTGCTGAATGTCCTGTCTTCAAGGTAAGCATCCATTATGCTCATCAGCACTGCCCCACCTTCCCAAGGCTCAGGGCACACTGAGGAAGGAGAATGGACAGAGCTTACAGGCTGGAGTGCAGGGAGGAGGAGAGAGAGGAGGAGGAGGAGGAGGAGGGAGGAGGAGGAGGAAGAAGAGGAGGAGGAGGAGGAGGGCTGTGCAACACTGTCTCTGGACTTCTGACCTCCCAACGACCAAGGCTGACTGTCTTTACAAGATTCAGTCATGCCCACACCCTCACAACACCCCAGCATGCATGGAAATAGGTGTGTTTGACCCCCAGAGGGGCTGCTACTGGGGGATGTGAGGTAATTTTCTTCAGGGGCAAAGCCACTGGTAAGTTGCCCCTTTCTCATTAATTACCCCACACCTATGCACACACAAACAACCCTAGTCAAACTCAGCACAGGTGGTGGCTGTTGTTGTTCTAAGACATAAACAAAGAATGTGGATTTGTTGGGGCAGCACAGGAAGTGGGTAAGCAGGGAATGGAGGTGAATATGTTCAAAATGCATTATAAAAGTATACGTATATAAAACTATCAGGGAGTAAATCTAACAGGCAACCAATATAATTTGCCTCCTTGATGTCTCCACCAATGAACTGGGAAGGCAGAGAGACACAGCACAGGGCAATGAAAAAACTCCACCTGTCACTCAAATATTCACTCACGGTGTTATCAGACGAGGTACTTAACTTTTATAAACTTCCACTTCTTTATTCTTTAGGGATAGGGAGTATTCAGAGGTGAGTGTGATTGTGTGTGTGTGTGTGTGTGTGTGTGTGTGTGTGTGTGTGTGTGTGCGCGCTCGCAGGAATACACAGGTATGCACATGTATGTGTATATGTGTACAGGTGTGGGACTTAAAGTGAAGCTATCTGATCCACCTTATGCATTTTGAGACTTAGTCTCTCACAGGGACTTGGAGCTCACCAATTAAGCTAGGCTGGTAAGCAGGCCCCGGGCCTCCGTCCGTCCCTCCAGTTACTGGAATCACAGTGGGCGGCAATCCTCACTCCTAGCTCTTATGTGGGTCCTGGGGTCAGACACAGGCCCTCACATTTGCACAGCGAGCACTTTGTTTATCGATTCAGGCTCCTATCTGAATATTTATGTATAAAAGCTAGGCTCCTATCTAGTAAGCTGGTACGTAGTTAAGAACTAGAAATAATCTAGAAGACAAAAACAAGGTCCAGCACAAGAAGCTCAAGACAAGAGCACTGACGAGGCCGGAGCTGCGCTGGGTCTCACTTTGACCTGGACTATGTAAGAGCCTGAAAGCTGCTCTGAAGACTTTAGGAAACGTTTACCTTTGGTGCACCGTTTACCACACTAGACAGGAAGCCAGCACAAGTCCCCCCATTTAGAATTTAGAAGTGCATGGTGAAGCCAGTCACAGCATAGAACCTACGATTTACAAGGCAAAGGAACAGGAGACAACAAGACTCCATGACTGAGACCAGAGAAGCTGTCCAGGCCAAAGTCTGAAAGCAACACAGAGCACCTACAGGCAGAGGCTTGCAGGGTACCCAGGACTGCAAAGACTGACTAAAGGGTGTGACACAGGCTAAGAATGCAGCTTGCTAACAGGGTGCTGCTTAGCATGAACAAAGTCCTGGGTGTGATTCTCAGCAACCACCCAAAAGTTCTCACTCAATTTCTCTAAATAAAGTGCCAGTTATCTAAAATGTTCCTGCTTCTGTTTTCTCTCTTCACCCAAACCCCTACACCCACCCAGTCCTGAGAACTGAACCCAGAGCCTCCCAAACATTAAGCACGCAGCCTGCCACAGTCATCCTTAGCCCTAGAAAGTCATTTGTCATACAGTCATGCAAAAAGCCTCAGGATACCCTACTTAAACATACCAACTTTTTATTTGTCTAAGGTTTTTCAGTCTGGGGGATTGGACCAGAGTCTTACATGTTAGATAATCTCTCCACCACTGAGTTGTAGCCAACAAGCCCTTTACAACACATAAAGATCAATCATTTTGCAAAGAATAAGAACATACGTTGTGAGAATTTTAGTTTCTTTAAAAACCCAGTTATGGTATGTGAATATATTTTTGTCTTAATCCCAGTTGTGGGCTATGGGGCAGGGTCAGTTTGTCCACAGCTGCTAACTACACCTGTCACTGGCTCTCTGGAGTGGGCGCTGCTTGCCCTGGTGCCACATTTGCAATTACTGGGGTGCTAAATATTCTGATGATGATGACTGGATGCGCCCCAAGAAGAAGAACCTAATCAGCAAGATGCAGTCTAAAGAGACCTACGCCCCCTTTCCCTGGAGCTTTCCTGCTCTCCTGCCTAGTACTGGGGGGGTTGGAAGGGATTAAGGTAGAATAAAGTTTGAAGGGAGAAGGAGATATAAGAACCCAATAAAACTACAAAACACATACACCAATAAACATGTTTCTGCCTTACTTAAGGAAATACCAACCAACTAGAGAGCTCCCTAACACATGAAAGAAGACACGGAGAAGCATGGATCACAGTGACTGACAGCTCCGAGGAGGGCACGGTAAGGTTCTGCTTCTGTAATGGATGCTCTACGGACAGTCTCATCTTAACCTCCATAGTAAAGCCACAAATTACAAATGACTCCAAATTCATAAAGGAGTAAAACAGAGTTATAAAACAAGAATTAGCAAAAGCAGACAACAAATCTAGGTAAGAGGGAATTCTGCCCCCAGGAAACAAACAAGAGGACGAGAAGGTACCACACAAGTCCAACAATCCCTAGAGGCTGAAGGATAGGGAAGACGCTGTTAACCATATCATTATAAGCAGAGCAGACCACCTCCAAAAAGTGAAAGCAACAGATTAGCTAGCCCAAGACAGCAACTACGCGGGAACTGAGATGGCCTGGCATGCATTATAAAACCTGTAATCAATTCAAGGACCAATGTGGGCTGCAGCATAACCCAGAGGAAACAACAGTCTAGAATGGCTTATGACAGACACCCTTGGCACAGAGAAAGAATTCAGCCTTGAATGCTGTGGTGGAGAAGCCTGAGTTGGGGAAAACTTCCAGCAGCCCAGGACAAAGAGGAGATCAAAGGTCAGGATATAAAGGGAGCAAAGGGCAGTTGGGATCAACAGCACCACTGTGGTCAGCCCTCTTCTCTGACCTCCGCACACAGGTAAACAACAGTGTAAACTAAAGTCTCACGGGACTGGCGTGTGTTCTAACTGCTTAGGACATCTTCAAATACTAAATATCCAATAAGTCAACAGGAGGGGTGCTAGATAGTAAGTTGTGTATATGAGAGGAAAAAGGGGAAGATTTTAAACCCAGAACAGAGGCTTAACTTTTACTGGACACAGGCTGGGCACAATTTCTAACAGCATTTTATCACATAGGAAAAAAGAAGTAAATCTGAGCTCCAAAACTAGACACTTCCTGTGCCCTCCTGCTCTGCTTTCCCGTGTCACCACCACCACATCGTATTATTATTATTATTAATATTATTATTATTACTACCACCACCACTACTACTACTACTACTACTACTACTACTACTACTATTATATTTATGTGTGTGAGTATATTTCCTGTGTGTGCAAGTCCCAGTGGAGGTCAAAAGAGGGTGTCAGAAACCCTGGAGCTGGAGTTACGGGCAGCTGTGAGCCCACCCCCATGTGGGTGCTAGGAACTGAACTAGGATCCTCTGGAAGAGTGAGGAGCAACTCTTAACCATTGAGCCAGCGCTCTAGTAGCAGTCACTATTTTTTATTTACTTCCCAACTCAGGATAAATTACTAAGCTCTGTATACCTGTGTTCAATTCCATGAAATTAAGAAAAGGACTATATTTTATGGAGTTGTTATAAGGTTTCAGAGGACTAAAGTGTGCCAAGTCACAGCAACATCAACAGTAGGACAGTCATCTTCATGGTAATCTAACAAGGACAGTGCGGTTATTGCCCACACCTTACTGCTAATAAAATGGTGGCTTAAGATTGTATCTAAAAACTCAATCATGCAAGCAAATGACAACAAGCAAAAAATCCAGAATCAACACTACTCCAATCCCACAGGCGCCCCAACGGCCGCTCCCAGAGCCAGAGCTCTGTCTCGCTCTCTACAAAGAATTCATTGAGACAAGCAGTGTTGAAATCAATGATTTATACAAAGCATTTACAACACAGAAGTTCCACTAAACTCAATTTCTCCTTTCAATTTATACACCATTTCCCCACTGTAAAACAGAATGCAAGCATCAATGGTTTAACCGGCAAAGCCACCTTCTTACTCAGCTAAGCCTGAATGGCAGTGGTGCTGTCAATCACCTACGGCAGCAATAGACTTGTTTGAAAGCCCAGATTCAGGGAATGACAGAACCTCTGTGAACCGAATGCAGGCAATTATTTCTGAAGTAATTTACTCTGTTAAAATATGTAAATCAGAACTGTGAACAGCGGCTCAGTGGGTCAAGTGAGCACAGTGAAGGCAGGAAGACCTGCGCTCAGTCAGACTGCTAGCCTCCAGGTAAAAGGCTGGGCAGGGTGGAGCACGCCTGTGATCCTAAGGCTGCAGATGTGTGCAGGGGCAGCCCGGGAGCCTGCTGGCCACTAATGGAGCTGAGTCACTGAGCTCCTCAGTTAATGAAAGAGTGATATCCTCTCAGAAAACAAGGAAGAAGAGGTGGGCATGGTGGGGCATGCCTTAAATCCCAGCACTAGGAAACAGGCAAGCACAGCACCAGGCCAGGAGAAACCACACACCAATACCCTGTCCCAACTAAATAAAAAAGGCTTAAAAATAAAAGTGGCTCTCTTGCAGGAAGAGAAAAACATTGGTGAAAATGTCTAAAATTTATTATTTGAGCTTATGAAATTGCATTATAAAATAGGAAAGATATGGTGTATAACAATCATCAAAGACACTGAGACCTGGCCTCCAGATACACAGCCACAGGCACATACAAACCATGTGGGCCTATACAACCCATACAGAATAAAGCAAATTACGTGTGTTTCTGTCTTGTTTCCTTTTTGTTGTCATTTGTTTGCTTGTTTTTCAAGACAAGGCTTCTCTGTGTACTCATGTGCTGCCACCACCTGGCACAAACTACATCTGCTAAGCCTTTAATATCTCATGATTTATCCTAGATAATTAACTAAGATTCTTCATCTGTTTCAATAAGGTTATTTTTTTTTTTTTTTGGTTCTTTTTTTTCGGAGCTGGGGACTGAACCCAGGGCCTTGCGCTTCCTAGGCAACCGCTCTACCACTGAGCTAAATCCCCAACCCCAATAAGGTTATTTTTAAAAAGCTTTAGTCGTGTCACTAAAAGTCACAAACATGAAGCCTGCCTGCGGAGGAAATGCAGGGACCACAGCATCAAGCTCAGCCTATCATGTATCCTCTTCTACACTAAGGACGGTGTTGCTTGTTAACACACTGGCACGTCTCTAAGGGAATCATACATTACAGAAGAGCCACGAGCCTTCGAGCTGGCAAGCATGTGCCCCTGGCCTCACTCCAAGCAGGAATATCTCATCCACGTAAGATAAAACAGAGCAAATGGCCTTCCCTTCACTCTGTAGTCCCTCCTAAAAGACATTCATTTTATGTGCATGTGCTATGTGCCATGTGCATTATGACCATGAAGGTCAACACAGAGCATTGGCTCCACTGCGACTGGAGAAATGGTGCTGGGGAGCTACCACAGCAGTTTCCTTAAGTAACACCTGTAATATGACAAGAGGCACTGCCAATGTGTGACACAGGAGGACAATATGAAGAGGTGGCTACACACAATCTAGAATGCTTTCACTACACACATTTAAAATCTATAGATCTTATAAAATGGATTTCAAAGCCCAATCATGATTCATAAGCACAACCTTTCTGCACTGATAAGGAAGCCACTGTTTCTCAATTAACAAATCTATGAGAATCATTGTTTTCCCTTCTTACATTCACAGAGACTGAGACAAAAGCAAGCACACATGTGTACAGGTGAGGGAACAACAGGCAGAGTCTCTCCCTCCACTACGAGAGAGGCCTGGGGACTAAACTCAGGTCATCAGGCCTGGAGGCAGGAGAAGCCACCACAGGGCATCTCACCAGCCCACAATTCTTTTGCTACTGGAGAATTCTGCCTCTTGCTCCTGCCTTCTTGTCCCCACCCCCCCCCCACCCCACCCGTCTCTCTATGTGCTCATTGCCAGCCTCTTCTCCTCCTCCACTCTTCTTCCTCCTTCTCCTCCTCCCTCTCTCCCTCCATCCCTCCCACCCTCTGCCTTTCTCTGCCTCTACTGCCCTCTTAACTCCCCTCCCCATGCCCTGAATAAACTCTATTCTATTAAAACAAAAAACAAAAAACAAAACAAAAAAAAAACCCCACTGACTCCTCTTCCAGAGGTCCTGAGTTCAAATCCCAGCAACCACATGGTGGCTCACAACCATCTGTAATGGGATCCGATGCCCTCTTCTGGTATGCATGAAGACAGGAACAATGTACCCACATACTTGAAATAAATAAATAAATCTTTAAAAAAAAGGGAGGGGGGGTTTGGGGATTTAGCTCAGTGGTAGAGCGCTTGCCTAGCAAGTGCAAGGCCCTGGGTTCGGTCCTCAGCTCTGGAAAAAAGAAAAAGAAAAAAGAAAAAAAGGAGACAGAGGCAAGTGCATCTCTATGTGTGAGGCCAGCCGTGCTTTCATAAAATGTTTCAGGCAAGCCAGGGCTCCATAATGTGAGACCTTGTGTCAAAAACAAACAAAACGGGGAGGGAGGCGGGTGGTGACTTTGGACAATGGCTGGGCCAAGTGCTTACTGGGTAAGCGTGAGGAACCAGGTCAGTGCTGCTGTCCACACAAAGCGGGAGGTGGCAGCACACCCAGGGCCTCAGCACCTGACACCAAGAGCAGTGGAGCCCAGAGCCCTGCTGGCCAGCCAGTCTGTTCAAAACAGGAAGCTTCAGGTTTAGTGAGAGATGCCTCAAAACGAAGGGAAAGAAGTGATTGAGGAAGAAGTAAGTCCCCAGCGTCAATCTTTGGCTACCAAAAGCAGCAGCACAGGCAAGCACACACATGTGCTGTGGTGGTTTGAGTGAGAAAGGCCCCGGAGGTTCACATATTTGAAGGTCTAGTCAGCAAATGGTAAAAACGACCGGGAAGGATTAGGCCTTGTGAAAAGGTGTGTGTCATGGACAATGGGCTTTGAGAACTCTTACTATCTCCCCCTCCTTCCTCCCAGCCCACCCTACCCTACCATTCTCTGCCTCATGCTTGTGGACCGGATGTTAAGCTCTCGGCTACTATTCCTGCCTGCTGCCATACTCCCCACCATGATATTCACAGCCTCTAATCTCCTGGAACCATGAACCCCAAAATTAAAGCCTTTATTTTTGTAAGTGGCATGGTCATAATGTTTTGTCACTATAGAAAAGTAACTAAAATGTGTGCGCATATGTGCATACAACACACACATACACAGCGTTCTGAACTGAAGTCTATATTTTGTGTCTGGAACCCCTTGGGAGGCCTAATCTAAGCTTGAACCAGGTGACTAAAGGACTCCTAACCTTTCTCACACAAACTAAGCTAAGCAACATCACCGATAGTGCCAACCTTAACCAGCGAACCCACAGTACCTAAACATAACTAAGCTACAACTGAAGCGCCTTAAATCGGGCAGTACAAGCCACAAGTAGTTTGCAGATGGAATAGACCAATGGCAAACCTGGTGAGCGACGCACGGTGGGAACGTCTTCTGTGTTTACACACGTTCATCCTACAAGTATTTATTAGAGGATCTTGTCTAAACCACTCCCTCGATAAAGGTTCTCAGTTGGTAAGACAACCGAAGTCCAATCTCATAGGACATCCATTGAGTCAAATTGCGCTCTTGTGTGGAGATGAGGATGGGGTCTCAGAGTACATAATAAAGCAGTCGTGGGGTTGGGGATTTAGCTCAGCGGTAGGGCGCTTGCCTAGCAAGCGCAAGGCCCTGGGTTCGGTCCCCAGCTCCGAAAAAAAGAAAAGAAAAAAGAAAAAAAGAAGAAAAAAAAAAAAAAAGCAGTCGTTAGCCACACTCGCCACACTGTAGCCAGGTCCTCAGGACCTGCTCCTCCCTAGCTTACTCTATTCATGGTACTTCAAATAGCAAACAAACAAACTCCACAAAACAACATAATAAATTGCTCCTTCTTAATTAAGCTCCCAAGAACAAGAACTAAGTAGATATTTTCAAGTAAATATACTGAATGCAGTAATTTCTGATTATTACTATTAATGCAAAGATATACATTACTCATCTTTTAAAAGGCTGATATGCCAAAGAAGTGTACATCAGATGTTCACATGCTGCTCTCTTCTGCTTACTAATTCCTTCACTATAAACTGAAACACACATTGAAAAGCAGCCCAGCTGGCTACTAGAGCTAAGCCTGCCCTCTCCGGGGCTTCTTTCTGACGTCTCACCTGTCGAATGATACTCTTCACACAGCGGACTGGGAGGCCTTGATAGTTGGACTTGATGATCCATTTGAGGAGATGGTGACCAAGTACTTCGAAGACCATGCAGACATCTGGGAGATTGGTTAAGGCACATCTAACAATGTACTTCCTGCAGTCAGGCAGTTACTAGATGTCCCTTGTAAAATATTGCTTTCCTAATAAAATACCGTATTAATACCTTCAAGGTGATCACTTGCTGTTCATCACCTACATATACGAGACCTGACTCTTTCCACTGAGAACATCACGTAGTGTACACTAGACAGTGTGTACACTAGACAGTGTGCATAGCAAGCACCACAGGGAGTACACACCCGCACCACTGCTGAGCAGGGAGTGCACACCCGCACCACTGCTGAGCAGACGTGCAGTGCATTGTGCCCTCCAAAGGCCAAGCCTGAGTCAGACCTACACTGTGCCATGCTCCCCTGTCAGCTCTGCCCAGGGAAAGTGGACAACAATGAACAGGAGGGTTTTACACCACAGGGTGGACTAAGTAAGAACGTGAGCAGTTTTTATTCCCTGAATTAATGTCTATTGATTACGTACATTATAACAGAGAATACTGTCAAATATACTAAAGTTGTATCAATAACCTTTCTGTTCGATCATTACTGTTCATCTACACATGACGGCACGCCCTGTGACACAGTCCTTGGAAGGCAACAGAGCATCAGAAAGGCTACCCTCATCTACAGAGTGAAGATAAACAAGCCCAACCTGGGCTAATGTGAGACACTGTCGCAATGAAAGCCGGTTAATGAGTATTTCAGTGTACAACTGGTAGATATGGGGTCAAGATGTAATTATGAGCACATCACTATCATTCAAGGCCAAAGGAACTGAACTCAAGATTTCAAACAGTGCCATGAGCAGTCAGGTAGAGAAGTGACCTAAATGCCCACCACCAGATGAACTAATGGAGAACGTGTGGCACGTGCATACAGTGGAATAGTATTCTGTGGAAAAAGCACTTTATTTCTTTTTAAAAATATTATTTATTTTATGTATATGAGTGCACTGTAGCTGTCTGCAGACACACCAGAAGAGGGCATCAGATCCCATCACAGGTGGTTGTGAGTCACCATGTGGTTGCTGGGAATTGAATCTGGGTCCTCTGGGAGAGCAGTCAGTGCTCTTAACCACTGAGCCATCTATCCAGTCCAGCAGTTTATTTCTTAAAACAAAAAGCCTAAATTTATTAGAAATGTGTGCTGCCCAAGTTTTTCTTCTCCAGTAGCAGAATGAAACCATCAGAAAAGCCCCACCAGACTGTATTTGCTCTAGTTCTGTGGCAGTGGACTGATTAATTAACTTATTTTTAGGCAAGTCCTCACTCTGTAGACCATGCTGGCCTCAAACTCAGAGAGGCACCTGCCTCTGCCTCAAGTGCTGTAGGACTGAAGGTGTGAGCCACCGCGCCAGCTCCACCTCGGTTTTTAAGACAAGGTATTGCACTGACTAGAGTTCACTGATTCAATTGGACTAGGTGATCAGTGGGGTTTTTATTTTTTATGATTACTTTATATATGTGTGAGTGTTTTTGCCTGTATACATGTACCTATGAGACGTGTGCTTGGTGACTACAGAGGCCAGAAGGCAACATCAGATCTACTGGGAATTACAAGGTACAGATAGTTGTGCTTGGCAATGTGAGTGCTGGAAGTCAAACGTGGGTCCTCTGGAAGAGCAGTCAGTTATCTTAGCTGCTAAGCCTACTCCAGCTAATTCCTACTCGGTGGATTGTTTAAAAACAGAAGCTCTATGCCAGGCATTGTGGAGCATGCCTTGGAGGGCAGTTTGAGGCCAGCCTGGTCTAAACAGTAAGTTCCAGGACAGTCAAGACTACAAAGAGAAATACTGTCTTAAAAAACAAAAATTAAAAATAAATAAAAATAAAAAGAAGAAAGAAGTAGAGAGGAGGAAGAGGAGCTGCCCTAGTCCAATCGCTGACCTGCCGAGTCAGTGCTTCTCAACCTTCGGGTTTAGAACCCTTTCAGGTCCTATATATCAGATATTTACATCATGATCTATAATAGTAGCAAAAGTATAGTTATGAAGTAGCAACAAAATAATGTCATGGCTTAGGGCCATCATGAGGAACTCTATTAAGGCTTGCAGCATACGGAAGACTAAAGCCACTGCAAACAGTCAGCAAACAGACCACACATTAATGACAGTCACAGGGGATTTCTAAGCAGCTCTGAAACTCTTTCAAACATCTGGTTCATGACTAGAAGCTTCAGTTAGTGTCAGGATCACAAAGGGGCTGACGCATTAGCTTTTACAATAATATCTGGATTTATCATATCACCATGATTCTATATTTTAATGAAAAATTTGTAAATGCTTTTGCTCTGTGGATGACCCTACATACTCCAGGCTGCAAAGACAACAGTTTACATCCTGATCTCATTTAAAAAAGCAGAAATTAAAGCCTAAAGTTAGTGGCAGATACTGGGCTAAATCCTGGGATTTCCAAAGAGTCCCAAAGCTCCCCAAAGTATTGACACATCCAGACTATGATAGCTTCTTATCATTTTACTCAATAGTAAAAAGCTACTAAAGTGTGTGTGTGTGTGTGTGTGTGTGTGTGTGTGTGTGTGTGTGGTGTGTGTACAAAAGAGCCTTACAAGTCTAACACACAATGAATAGAGCTTCTCTGTCCTACACAGAAAAGCTCACACAGGCACATGGGGTGTCATACTACCTATCTGCCTACCTGCTTGCCTACCTGGTGAAGATTGAACTTATTGGATCCCAGAAACCATCTGGAAGCAAACTTGGATCCAATGTGAGCACTTGAAGCAAACGCTGTCACGATGTCAGCAGGGTTTCGGACTTCCTAGCATCCCTGACTAAGCTGCTTACTTGTTTGGGTTTGGTTTATTGAGAAGCTATCATGTAACCCAGGCTACCCTCAAGCTTGCTTCCTAGTGAAACTGACTGTGAACTCTTGCACCTTCTGTCTCCACATCCAGAGTTGTGGAGACTGCAGGCATGAAACGTCACGGTGGGCTGAGAATTCTAGGAGGAAAAGAAAGGTCTGCTGCGGGTTGGGGATTTAGCTCAGTGGTAGAGCGCTTACCTAGGAAGTGCAAGGCCCTGGGTTCGGTCCCCAGCTCCGAAAAAAAAGAACCAAAAAAAAAAAAAAAAAAAAAAAAAAAAGAAAGGTCTGCTGCAATGACAGTCTTTACCTAAAAGATCATGGAGCAGGCACGGGTACTGGATGTCATTCTTGGGCTTAAGCTGACAGGTGGTGGTGGTGGTTGTTGTTGTTGTTTTTAAAGATTTATTTATTTATTATATATAAGTACACTGTAGCTGTCTTCGGACCATCAGAAGAGGGCATCGGATCCCATTATAGATGGTTGTGAGCCTCCACGTAGTTGCTGGGAGTTGAACTCGGGACCTCTGAAGAGCAGTCAGTGTTCTTGACCACTGAGTCATCTCTCTAGCCCTGAAGCTGAGACTTTTATCGTATGAGATTTTATCATATTTTCATACCTTGTCATTAAGGTTTCTGAAGTTTAAAGGGTTAATAGATATGACAGAAAAGGTTGGGTCTGCATCAAGAAAAAATAACCAAAGCCCCAATGAAGGAGAACACCTTAGCCATTCACAGGCACTAACATTCACGAGTCATGGGACTATAAAGAAATATGTATTTAAAAAAAGAAAGAAAAGAAATAGTGTTAGAATACTTTTCCATCTACCACTGCAAAACAACTATAATTACTTTTAATAAATCAATATTAATATAACCAAAATTAAGGTTACTCAATCCAAAAATCAAACAAGCAAACAGTAACCGGGGCAACAGGAATGAGGACAGTGATGTGAGAACGAATGCAATCTCACTACATTATATACATGTATGAAAATGATAACGTCTCTCGCTGTGAATAATTAGTGAGTACTACCTCAAAAAAAGTAACCGGTTAGGGCTGGAGAGATGGCTCAGCAGTTAAGAGCACTGACTGCTCTTCCAGAGGTCCTGAGTTCAATTCCCAACAACCACATGGTGGCTCACAACCATCTGTAATAGGATCTGATGCCCTCTTCTGGTGTGTCTGAGGACAGGTACATTGTACTCATCATATAAAATAAATGAATAAAATCTTAAAAAATAAAAAAGTAACGGTTAACTCCATTCCCAATCAAGGCAGCATTTTTTTATATTTCTAAGATACTAAAATATCCAAAAGAGGCAAAAAGGAGAAAAGAACAAGGCACTCACTTAATAAACTTTATAGAGCCCTTATACAGAGGAAAGACTACAGCAATTAAAAGGTTACAGACACCTGAAATCACACTATTTTTTAAAAGGTGACACGCACCCCCCATAACTGGTTATACTTCAAAGACCACACGTTAAAGGATACGTATCCCATTCATGCCTGAGATCTTGAAGTCATCGATTAGCTGGACTACCATGTCTTTGTTTGGGTCACTGGGGTCACTTTCTCGAACCTATACAGAGAAAAACACATAAAAGAACAATGGGGTTGTCATACTGACTTTCATTTTTGCTTTTCCCAAACCAAAAGAAATGTTAGTATCAGCCCCAGCTGCTCTGAGGCTCAGCCAGCCGTGTGCCTCAACTCCCCTGCATGCTGGGTTCCAAGTGTACACCACCATGTCCTAACACCGCCATGTCCTAACACCACACCAGTTTGAAATGGTGCACGGTGCTGAGGAGCTGACTCAGCAGTTAAGAACGTGGGCTGCTTTTCTAGAGGACTTGAGTTCAATTGCCATTACCCGTGTCACATGCCTGGGACTACAACTCTAGAGTCAACGTCTCCTCTAGACACTGCGTGCATGTGTGTGTGTACACACACAAACAAAATTAAAAGTGAATAAAGAATGGAGTTCTTTTTTCATTATACCAATCAACAAGGTGATTTTTTTGTTTTCCAAATTAAACTTGGATTTGGCAGGAGAACCTGTCCTGTTCCTCACTCAGCAAAGTGGGACCTAGGCCTTGCCTGGGCAGCAACTGGCTCTAGCCCTTGCAGGCTGCAGCACTTGGTTAACTAGCTGGGGCGTGCGTGCGTGCGTGCGTGCGTGCGTGCGTGCGTGCGTGCGTGCGTGCGTGCGTGCGTGCGTGCGTGCGTGCGCGCGTGCGCATGCTGACCGACTCAGATCCAGGTCTTTGAGGCGGTCCACCCCAGCATCCACCCCACCTAGGGACTGGAGCTGAAGCATAGGAAGAGGCCGGTCATGAGGATTCAAACCTGCAGGAGCGCCAGGCACAGGGCACCAAAAGGATATTGTAGTGGCATCGCAGTGAGGACCCCCTGATACTGTAGCCGAAGCCAGAGGCCTCAAACCGGACTAACAGCCACTGAAGTGAGCGGTTGCACGTGATCTCAAAGACTAATGGGTGCATGGTGAGACCCACTACAGCTTCCAAGGGATTTCTGTTTGATTCCTTTTGTTTTTGTTTTATTTTATTTTGAGGGGGGAGATGGCAAGGGTGGAGGACGGATATGGAGGAAATGGAGGATGAGTGGGATTGGGGAGCATTAGGTGAAATTCACAATGAATCAATAAAAAGTTAACAAAAAGTAGAATTAAACTTTAATTTAGTATCATCCAGAAAAGCATGCAGCCAAGCAGACCAAGAGCTGTGCATACTTAATAACTTTACAATGATCCTACAGACTTTATACAAAGGAATATAGCAGCAATTAAATGGTTACAGGCACCTGAAAAAAGCACTATTTTTAGAAAGTAAAAGCAAGGAATGTGTTCAGAGATGACAGAGTAAGGTATATGCAGTAGTTAGCCATTTACTTTTTATTACTCAGTATGTATTGCTTACTTACACATTTGAGCAATTTAATTTCATCCAAGGCTGTCTCTGTATAATGCTGTGCACTTTTTACAACTTTCATGGCGACAAACCTCTTCCCTCTTTAGATAAAACAAAGCATGGTTATTGATGTTACCAGTGTAAGAAGTGATTTGTACAGTGGGTGTAGCCAATTAGCAGGCAACAAATTGACCCTTGCAGTAAACTTCCCCTTAAAATAGCATTTTGGGGCCATTCTACAAAGTTGTCCTCATGCTGCAGCAAATGCACCATTACACACCCCACATATATCATGTATTCATACATACAGTAATAACATTTAATTAAAATCACACTTTTCAAGTTTGGGCAACACAAATAAGTGTTCATGGGTTAGACAATGCCTTATGTTTGCTGTTTCAATTCTAATTAAGACAGGTAGACAGGAAAACTGTCAGCTAACAGCACTGAGGGAAAAGTATTCCTTTATATTGCTTCATGTATGTTCATATGCACACACAAACACACAACTACACATGAACGGGTCAGCTGTGCAATAATGAGGCTTCCTGCCTTCGTCCATGTGGCTTTTAAACAATGTCACAGAACACTGAGTTGAAAGACCTATACATTTTCAATTTGTATCTGGGTTTTTTTTTTCCTGATATGAATTAATGAATAGAAAAGTAACAGGCTCTGATGTAAAGCAATTTTTAAAAACTGGCTCACAGGGGTTGGGGATTTAGCTCAGTGATAGAGCGCTTGCCTAGCAAACGCAAGGCCCAGTTCCGAAAAAAAAAACTGGCTCACAAACTACAATTAGCATTGTTTAAAAATATAAGTGAAGGCATGTAAGAGTGGGGTGAAGATCTAATACTGCAGGGCCTGTGCTAAGCAGCGCCTCACACGCCACCAGGTAGCATGACCCTTGACTACATCCTCTTAAAAGCGGATGTGGTGGTTTGTATATGCTTGGTCCAGGGAGTGGCACAATTAGGAGGGTAGCAATGTTGGAGTGGGTGTGGCCTTGTTGGAGGAGGTGTGTCACTGAGGGGGGTGGGCTTTGAGATCCTATCCTCAAGTTCTGCCCAGTTTAGAAAAGGTTTGCTCCTGGCTGCCTTCAGATTAAGATGCAGAATTCTAAGCTCCTTCTGCACCTGCCTAGATGCTGCCATGCTCCTGCCATGTTGATGGACTGAACCTCTGAACCTGTAAGCCAGCCCCAATTAAATGTTGTCCTTATAAGAATTGCCTCAGTCATGGTGTCTGTTCACAGCAGTAAAGCCAGTAAAGACGGCAGATGTGCAGCATAACTCAAGAGCACATGATGACAAAGGATACTTACTGCATATCCCAGCATAGCCAGACGGTGGAAAAGTGCCCCCATCCTAGCTTCCTAATGACATGATAGCGACCATTGAAGAGGTCTCCGATTTTCACTGGATGATAGCCACCTGAAAAAGAAAACTAAATATCTCAGGAAAACAGCAACACATCCTGTCATGCCCTGTGTCTGTCCCTAATGTCCTTAAAGGAAGCACTAAAGAACAATTAGATTAAAGATTACTCTTTTAGAAGTGAAAAATTCCTATACATACTCATTAGACTGTTTTTTGCTTATTTTAATAAAATTTGAAGCAGTAACAAAGCATGCAGAGCTCTGACAACTTGACAGTTTGTAATTAAGTCAAGGTGTGCAGACCAATGTACATGGACTCATCACTGAAATACTGCTTTCTTTAAAAACTCAAAACTTCCTATGCATACCAGAAAGCCAGCTGAATTAGATTTCAACTCTGCATAACTTTGTATACACCAATAGTTTATGGATAATTGTGTGCTGCACATCTTAATTATTCCCCAACCAGCCCTGTTGCTCTCAATACTCTTCCTCCAACCTGAAACTCTGCCAGGAAACACAATACCGAGTGACAGTGCTAAGGTGCTGTCGAGGGAGGGAGGTAGCTCATTGGTATCTAGGTAAACAACAAGAAAAACATGTTGCCTTATATTTTTTCCTCCCCCCTCGCCCCCCTTGAGAACAGGTCTTACTAAGTAAACTTGGATGGCCCAGAACTCACTCTGTAGACCAGGGTAGCCTCAAACTCAGAGACCCTACCTGCCTCTACCTTCTAGGCGATAGGAGATAAAAAAAAGGCAGGCTCAACCATGCCCAGTTTTGCCTTGTGTTTTAGGTAAGCTAGGCTAAACAGCAGTATTGTGGTATCCTTTTTATGACAGATAAGAAATGGTCTAGGAGGACAAGAGGTTAGCCATGGGCAACCCTGATATAAACTCATCACCCTAGTCTTAGGACAGAGAAGTCCTGAGTAGCTTAGTTAAAAAGTTCTATGCACCCTGAAGGCCAGCAGAAAGAATGGGAGGTAGGAGGTGGGGGGACCCTCTAGAATGTACCAGAGACCCTGGAGGTGAGAGACTCTCAGGACTCAAAGGGAGGAACCTTAGATGAAATGCTCTACAGTGGGGAGAGGGGACTTGTAGAGTCCACTTCCAGTAGAAAAACAGGGCATCAAGTGGAGAGATGGGGTTGACATCCCACAGTCAAAAACTCTGACCCAGAATTGTTCCTGTCTGAAAGAACTGCAGGGACAAAAATGGGGAAAAGACTGAGGGAAAGGAGGTTCAGTGACTGGCCCAAAGTGGGATCCAGCTTCAGGGGAGGCCCCAAGGCCTGACACTATTACTGATGCTATGGTGTGCTTACAGACAGGAGCCTAGCATGACTGCCCTCCGAGAGGCCCAACAAGCAGCTGAAAGAGTCAGACACAGATAGTTACACCCAACCAATGGACAGAAGCAGGCGACCCCTGTGGTTGAATTAGGGAAAAGCTGGAAGAAGCTGAGGAGGAGGGCAACCCCATGTGAAGACCAGCAGTCTCAACTCACCCGGAACCCCAAGATCTCTCAGACACTGAGCCACCAACCAGGCAGCACACACCAGCTGATATGAGGCCCCCAACACATATACAAAAGAGGGCTGCATGGTCTAGTGTCAATGAGAGAAGATGCACCTAACCCTAGAGAGACTTGAGGCCTCAGGGAGTGGGGAGATCTACTGGGGTGGGGGAGGTATGGGATGAGGTCAGAGGATAGACTTGAAGGAAGATAAATACTTGACTGTAAACAAAATTAAAGAATTAAAAAATAAAACGTTCTATGCTACTTAGGTGCACATCATTGTTTGCACTGCTATCTCTAGGTGACATGGCTGACAAACAACCACCACTAGTGAATGTTTTACATTCAAGTCCTCAGACAGCCAGAGCACGTTTTGTGAGCAGAACTGCAAGGAACCATCTCTCCTGGAATCTCACGCAGGTACCACAGCTCCTGTTTTCTAGGGGCCCTGGGTCTAGAGTGCTGAGAGAACACTGAAGTTCAAATGTTGTCTCTTAAAAACAGACCAGTTACACAAAAGCAGCACAGAAGTATTTTTTAAAACAAAGAAAAACACATTAAAAGCATAAAATAGTTAACATTTTCCTAAAGAGACAGCACATAATACTTCAGATCTGCAGTCAAACACCCTCAGACCCTAACTCCTACATTTTTTCATAGAACAAGGGTCTCTTTGCTGATCATTTTTTAACACTTCATTCCCTGGAGAGGAAATCCTGACTAACAGGGCACCTGCTCAACCCACTATGCTGCAGGAAGACGGGAGTGCCGTCTCCCCTCACAGCAGGCCCGCGAGGAGGAGGCAATGGCCGATGATGGACTCAGTGACTATGTTTCACCCTGTGGCCTGCATGCCAGCCGGGCCAGCTCTTACACAGTCAACACGGAAGGGGCCGAGGGCAGGTAAAGGCTCCGCATCTCTCTGAAGTCACTTGTGTAGCTCCACCCAGGCTGATGGGGGCTGGGGGTGGAGGCGATGGAACAGATAATAAACAGTGCGACACACTGGCCCAGCATGCCACGAGCACAGCTCGGGAGAGGTTTGGCCCACAATCTGTAATCCACTCTCACAGTAACATTTTCATTTAGATTTTCTTCTCCTATTGCTTCTCAGGCTTTTGACTACAAGTTTTCCTTTCTTCTCAAATCAAAAAAAAACATTTATATTAGATTATAAATAAAAAGGGAACAAGAATGAACTACTCGATAACCATTCATTTCATTACTACGGCTTCTTCTATTCTTCTTGGTCTCTGTTACCTCAGAGCAAGAAGCAACACAGACACAGTAAGAGGGAGGGCGTCCATACATAAACAAGTGCAGAGTGTACCGTCCCTTTAACACATTAGCTAAAATCAGGCTCCGTGCCAGTCTTTAACTGCAGCACTTGGAATGCAGAGACAGGGGAGCTCGAAACTAGCCTAGTCTGCACAGCGAACAGGTCAGGCCAGCCAGGACCACACAATGAGACTCTGTCTCCAAACAGGCAGACAAACAAATAAGCAAGCAAAAATCAAAACATTTTAGGTTACTGTTGTGACAGAGGGAGAGAGGAAAGCCTCATGAAGAAGTCGTGGGTAGGCGTCCGTGGGGTACGACTCTCGTAAACAGGTGTCCATAAAGAAAACCCAAGCCGCAGTCTGAAGCAAGGCAGCATCCAAGCCCTACTTAGTTTGCACTGCCGTCCACACACCCACCATTAGGCACATTTTTAATGAACCCAGGGGAGGTGGCTTACGAGTTCTAAAAAATGCACATTACTTAACATCAGTTCATAGATGGCTAGTGATGAATTTTTTTAAGTCCTTGTCTATAGATTCACTTGAATCTCATTTAAACAAAATAATTTATCTTAAACCAGTCTCTACTCTTCCTCATGTAGACACCACACACTAAACTGTGGCCTAACATGATATGGAGCCAACTGCAGACCAACGTATAAGTGTTTCCACATAACAGAGCAGTTGGGTCTCAGCCAATCAGAGGCAGACACTCCCCAAACATGACCATATAAGGCCAATGGCAACTGCAGGGCCAGGTTTCTGCTTACCCCTCCCCTTTCTTCCCAGTCTGAATACAGCCTGCCTATGTGACAGAGTAGGGCAGGATGTACCACATTCAGTTTGGAATGCTGCCCACGTCTAGTCTCTTTTTTGGGCCAAATAATCAATGCAGATTCAACAGTTTTCCAGGCTTTTGGTTGTTGTTTTTTAACCCAGTAATTTAGGTTATAAGCTTCTTATATATGTCTACATACAATTAATGTCAGATTTTGCTGACTGTTCAAGTATGTTAATTCCCTCCAAGTCACAGATTAAACAATCAAAAGGGTCAATACCAACATTTCCCTTTTATTTGTTTTTATTTCTTATTGTTTCTTAAATACCAAACACAACCATTTCTCACTTCAGGATTTCTTTGTCAGAATAATTTAAAACACTGCTCCATGAGATACCCTGTTATACCAGTATCCTTCCCGCTGACTGAAAACGTCATCTTCAGAAACTAAATACAATGGGAGGTGTGCATGCATGCGTGTGCGTTTTTACACTACAGAAAAGTCTTCCAACAGTCTAATATATAGTTACACCATCTTTATGCTGAAGGTTTATCTACTCACTATTTGTGAGTCCTTGAGAATTTTTATGTGTTAACATCCCTGTGGGATTTTTTAGGCTTATGCCTGCATGGATGTGAACCGTGTGTATGCCTGGTACTCACAGAGGTCAGAGATTTTATAGAACTGGAGTTACGGGTGTCGTTGGCAGCTAGTTGGGTTCAGGAGCTGAGTCCAGTGCTCTGCAACCCCAACCGTGACCAAAAGCACTGAGCCATCACTTCCGCCTCACCATTTGTGTTTTTCTTACTGTCACCGTGGGCAACAATGGAACAGCAGCACTATATGAGATCATTAATTTTACATAATTAAATAGCCTCCCATAGTTAAGCACCTGATCACCAATTGTTTAATTAAGAACATATGTTTTTAAATATCAACTTGGACACTGGCGAGCTCAAATACTTTCAGCTCATTTCTTAGTTCTTAATTATGTTCTGGATAAATAAAAAAAGTACAATATATCAAATTATGAACTGGGAAAACATAGCCAACGTTAGAATAAAAAAAAAAATCAATCTAGTTCAGAAGCCAGAGTCCACATAAGAAATAACGGGATTTTCTTTTTAGCAAATAAAAATATTCTTTTAATAACTAAACTTTTATAATAAAAGGAAATATTAAAACATCTTCTTGGCTATTTCAAGCTAAGAATGACACTGAGTACACTCGAGATATTAAAAGTGAACTAAAAACTAAACCCTGTCATCCAGTCCCGATCTCTTGCTGCTTCCAAGCTGCCCTTACTCTGAGGCAGAAGAGTGGATCAGAGTGCACAGCGGCTCACCAGTACCGACAGGTCTGCTGCTTAACTTTAACTGTCAACTGCACAGCCTGAGTCTCCTGGAAAGAAGGACATCAATGACGGACTACAAACACTTTCTCGATTGCTGATTGGTATGGGGGAGTCCGACTCACTGTGGATGAAGTCACTACTCCACAGGCGGTCTGGGGTGTATAAAGATGTGGGGCTACATCAACCCAGCTACATCGCTACTACCGTGAGCTAGGAAGCAGCAGCGCTCCATGGCTCCTGCCACTAAGTTCCTGTCCTGGCTTTCCTCAGTGATGGACTATTACACTTGCCCACAGTGTTCATCAGAACAACAGAAAGCAAGCCAGAATAATGTCAGCACTCTAAAGCACATTTTCATTTATTTAAGAAATAAAAAGCGCACACGCACCTGTGCATGCACGGAAAATAAAACTAACTTTGAAACTTGTTCTAGTTTACCTTTTAGTTCTATAAGACAGACCATGGCCAAAGGCCGCCTGGAAGGAGTTGATCTGACTTGTGGATCTTGTGTCACAGTCCACCCAGGAAAACCAAGGCAGTAGCTGGATGCAGGAACCCAGAAGCAGGAACCGAAGCCAAGGCCATCCATTAAAAGCCTGCTCCCTGGCTCACTCACAAGCCTTCCAAGCTCCCATACAACAGCCCTCTAAGTTCTAAGCGCACTACAGCTTTGTTGGCCCAAAGTTCCAAAGTCTTTCCACAATCTCCGCACAACAGCAAAGCTGGTCTGCCACAGCAATACCCTGCTCCCAGCACCAGTCTGTGTCCTAGTTTACCTTTCTACTGTGCAATAAACACGTAAGGAGCAAAGGTTGGTTATGCAATACAGGCCACCATACATCAGCAAGGAAAGTCAAGTAAGAACTCAGGCAGGAACCTAGAGAAGGAAGCTGAAGCAAAGGCCAAAGGAAAGCTATTTGCTGGCTTGCTCTCCATGGCTTTCTCAGCCTGCTCTCTTATACAACCCACACTAGCTATGAAGGGGTTGCAACACCTACAGTGCCTGACCCATCCCACATAAATCAATAAAAGAAAAGCCCCACAAATTGGCCTACAGGCAATCTTACCTCACAGCTGAGGCTCCCTCTTCCCAACACCTCTAACTTGTGTCAAGCTGGGACGTGACATAAAACTGTCCAGCCCATTCTTAAGCCCTTATCTTATAATCTAAAATTAATTAGTACTTCCCAGTTTAATTATCATCTGTTGGGAGCATAGGACAAACACCCTTGTGCCCACAGATCTCCAGGAACATTATTCACACAGGACTGGCCTCTCAAAGGAATGGACAAAAACTCTGTCCTTCCATCTAGAGAACTGAGAGGTAACTTGAGGATCCACACTCTATGTTGGTCAGGCCATACCAAGCTCCTATAACCAGGACCGTAAATGGCTAGTAATCTAAATGACCCTTACAGGCAGGAACTCCCCAAGTCCTACTACATTATCTGACTAGCCAAGGGTTTCCCCAAGCTGCCACAACCAGGACCAGAGGCTGCCAATAGTCCGAATGACCTCTACACTATATGTATGACTGAGACCAGGCCAGAGTCTTCCTCTGGCCCTTAAACTAGTAGAGGCAGTGCATCTCTAGAGGTCATTGTCTGGGAAGAAATGATATGTACTCTGATTTGGGTTTCAATGTAATTACATAATGTAATTATGTAATAATTATGCCTGCTTGTGTCAAGAAACTTTTTCCAAATTACACCATGTTTAAATCTGTTGAGAATAAGCTGATGGGAATCACTTTCTAAAGGTTTGATCCACACGGACAAAGTCAATCTGACCTATGCTTCATTCTTACCTACTGGCAGTTCACTTTCCTGCCTGACACCTACAGAGACCGCCGCCATCAGAAAGGTGACACACGTACTAGCTTCTATCCGTGTATCTGGTACCCAATACTGTTAATGATATGGATATACTTCTTAGCAGACATCAGAAGTTAATTTATGCCTTAAGGAAGGGCTTAGTTGGCAGTGTCTACATGTAAACGACACATATCGGGAGTCTGCACCATTCTTTTACTGAACTCTAGGCCTATATTCTAACATATTTTCAAAGAAAGCCAAACATAATAGCATCTTTTAGACTACCTAATCTTCTGGAATCCTGACATTTTATCCAATAAATAAATAAATAAATAAATAAATAAATAAATAAATAAATAAATAAATAAAATAAAACCCAACTCCATTCTTTGTATGAATGGGTTTCTGATGTGTTTGTTATGAATGGGCTTGTGATGTATTTGTATGAAGGAGCTTGTGATGAGTTTGTTATGAATGAGCTTGTGAAGTGTTTGTATGAATGGGCTTGTGATGTGTTTGTAAGCAACAGAGTAGGTGAAATAACCATGTTGTTGCTGAGGATAGCTAAGAAGTTACCAGCTTACATATGCATTTGTCTTACAACTCAGTTTCCAGGTAAGAAGTCTGATAACTCTGAGGTCATCGTGCTATGAAACTTGGCAAAGCACATAAAGAAAAAAAAACTATATAGATAGATAGTTAGATAGATAGATAGATAGATAGATAGATAGATAGATAGATAGATAGATACATAGATAGATAGTTCCCGTTGGTAGGCCTGGATTTAAAGTCCAGCAGAAAGAACTGAGCGCTTTCAGATAATTCTGTACCCTAGCCAGAGTTACATCCACGTGTGAGAGGCTCACATGAGATCACAAACAGTGTAAGGTACAGGCAAGTCACTCCAGCTTGTGAGAATATCACACATACACTCATGCACTAAGTGCAAGGTCCTCAGCTCACTGCTCCAACTTTGTGAGGTGCTGGGAACATTAGGGCAGGAGAACCTAGTTGGAGGACACTGGACATGTGCCTTTGAAGGTGGCATGTAACCCCCCAGTCTCTTCCTGTTCATCATTAGGTGAACAGGCTGGCTCCTCCTCACCAACCCAGCACAACAGAACCAAGGATATGAACAGACACCTAGGAAACTGTAAGCCAAAACAATTCTCATTAAATTGTTTGTGTCACGTATTTTAGCCACAGATATACAAAGAAGTTAGTGTTCCTGATACACAGAATCATGATCCAAACAAAGAGGTGGTTTAAAGCTTCCCTACAGGCAGTTTGTCACGTGATGATAACCAGAACTGTCCTAACTAAAACCATGACAAAGGCCACACACGGCTGCCTCACTGATTCAAAGTGAACAGGTGCACACAGCCCTTAAAAGTCAAAGTCAGTATTTCTAAAACTTACTAATATTTTACTGTAGGCTTTTCAGTTATCATATCTCCTCTGCCTAAAAACATACTCAGACGTCCTACCATAAAGACATTACTCCTTCCTCCTATCTGACCACACACATCGCTTTACTGCTAAAGCTCTCTGAGGACACTCCATGCTTTTGCATAGGTTACTGTCCCCCACAACTGGCCCTCATCTCATGAGTCACCAGCTGCTCCCTAACAAGTGCCCTCTGAAGGGACTAGCTGGCCTGAGTGTGACAGGAGTGGGCCTGGCAGGTCTTGTTCTCCCTCATCCCTCTGCCTTGCTAAAAGCCATTCGCTCACATTCCTAAAGCTAGACACTGAGGGCTACTCCCTTAGTTGGCCACTTCCCCCTCCTGAGCCTGATGACCAAAGTCCAGCTATCAAAGTATTACAGTACAACCCCCTTTGGCTCACCTAATTAACACGCCCAATTATACTTAAACACCTCATCTTAACACGGGGTTTTCCCTAGCCTTTATAAACCCCTATTTTCTTATTGGGAAACATCTGCCTCCTCTCAATCCAAAGGCAGTATCCCTCTCCCCTCCCTTGTTCCCTTCCCCCTGCCCCCATCCTCTATCTTCTGTCCTTGTCTCTTATTCCCTGTCCTTTGTCCTCTGGGGCAAATAAATCTCCTTTGTGCTGAGAACTTGTCTTGAGCCAATATGAGCCATCCTCCCCAAACTGAGGCTACATAGGAGACTGCTGGTATAAATTCTGTCATTTGGAGAACTTTGCTTTCATTTTATACTCCAGACCATGCAGTCTTAGAAAAAACTTGGTAAATTACCACTAAAGACAAAAGCAGTTCCACCCTAAAAAGACTTTGAGAGTTAATGAGAGTCAAGCTAAACACACAGCAGGCTGGGTATGCCATAAACTGAGCTAAGGAAAGCTAACAGAATCAACAAAAGGTTTTCACTAGAAGGAAAAGGTCTCTTAGAATTAGACAAGTCACAAGAGAAATTACTTCTAATAGGACAAGAGAACATAAAGGACAGTCAAGTTACACTCATCGAGAAGCTGAGAAGGCGGCTTGCAAACACAGTACAGCAGTAATTTAAGAAGTTGAAAAACGGGGCTGGAGAGATGGCTCAGCGGTTAAGGGCACTGACTGCTCTTCCAGAGGTCCTGAGTTCAATTCCCAGCAACCACATGGTGACTCACAACCATCTGTAATGGGATCTGATGCCCTCTGCTGGTGTGTCTGAAGACAGCTACAGTGTACTCACATATATAAAATAAATAAGAATATATCTTTGAAAAAAAAGAACTTGAAAAACATGGAATTACATCATAATATCTATCTCAAGAGCAATGAAAAGAAATGTTTTGTTATTGGTAAATATTCATAGTCAAGCATGAAAACAACAGTACTGTCTACCACTGGATGGGCAAGTACGTCAAAGATGAGACATAGCCAATGGAGAGCTGTTCATTAAACTAATGAGTGAGTGACACGGGGCACAACTATTTCTTGTGAGAGCAACTACAACAGCAGACTAAGTTAAAGGCAGCCAGACTCCCTGGGATACCTACTATAAACCTTACTGCACCAGGTTTCCAGAGTACAGAAACACAGAGAGAGACTGCGGTTGGTAGGGTCATGACGATGGCGAGTGGAGGTTAGTAGATCATAATGAATGCTTCCATCAGGAGGTCTAAAATGGCAATAGCTGTACATTTCCAAGGATGTAGTTAAAACCACTGACTTTCCCTTTATAGAGAGGAAGTTATGTATATATTATATCTCAAGGAAGTCTATGAAACTGAAAAGATAGCAAGCTTGTTGTTACAGCCTCATATAACCAATGCTGGCGTTCAATCTGCTATATGCACTAGCCGAGGATGACTTTGAACGCCTGACCTTCCCCCTTTGTCTTCCCAGTGCTTCCCCACAGGCCACCAAACCTGCTACTACTCATCACAAGGAAAATGCCAAATGCTATGTGGAGCTGAAAACAAAAGGCCCTGTCTCAAGCAAGGGGAAAGGTAGGTCGACACCAAGGGCCTCCACACAGGCAGGTATAAGAGGATGGCTTTTAAAAGGAAGAAAAATAACACATACTATATTCCATTTTCTCATCGCCCAAGAGAAAAACTAGAGAGAAACAAATGAATCCAGAAATTATAGTATTACCAGTCTATTTATGGATGCTTTTAAATCACTACCTGACACCCCCAAATGAGAATCGAATATGCTAGTCCTTCTGGAAAATTGGTAGATCTCCCAGAGGAATGGGAATAAAAACTGATTTGCTGGGGCATCTCCAAAGCAAAATGAAGCAGTTGGTTATGGTCCAGTGAGTCTATAGGAAAAATGGAGGGAGGGAGAGACAGGGAGAAGGACCATGGAGGACTAAAGCTACAGTGACCCACTGCTGTGGGCTCTAAGCAAACATTAAGCAACAGTTTGAAAGGCCAGTAACATGGTGGCTGAAGGTGGGCTGAGGTACACAGCCAACTGAAGAGAGCTGAGAAGTCCTGTGTTCTGTTCCTTTACTACTGCTATGTCTTACTCTGATATATGCCCTAAAAGCAAGGCAGGAGTGAGGAGCAGGAGGATTATATTAGACAGCATAAGCTGACCTAAGCCCAAACTGAGTAGAGCCTCTTCTGAGGACTATAGGAGAACAGGAGGGGGAAACAAGAGCCTCTGGCATTTAGAATAGCCAAGGGAAAAAGCAGTCAAAATACAACAACAACAACAACACACACACACACACACACCATCATAATGCACATTACTTTGAATACTAACGATATCATCAGCACTACCATCATCATCGTCGTCATCGTCGTCGTCGTCGTCGTCGTCGTCATCATCATCATCATCATCATCATCATCATCATCATCATCATCTTCACCTTCACACAGGAGTACCCCTACAGTGCAGTATTACTAGGAAATAAGTGATGACCTAACCATGCATCCACATAGGAAACTGGTGAAGGTGGTAATTCTTAGAAGACCTAGTACCCATGTTGGGTGGCTCACAAGTGCCTAGAACTCAGCCTCCAAGAGAATACAAGAGATGGAAGAGAGAATCTAAAGTGCAGAAGACACCATAGAAAGCATAGACACAACAGTCAAAGAAAATGCAAAACACAAAAAGCTCCCATTCCAAAATATCCAGAAAATCCAGGACACAATGAGAAGACCAAACCTAAAGATAATAGGTATAGAAGAGAGTGAAGATTCCCAACATAAAGGACCAGTAAATATCTTCAACAACGTTATAAAGAAAATTTCCCTAACCTAAAGAAAGATATGACCATAAACATATAAGAAGACTACAGAACTCCAAATAGATATGACCAGAAAAGAAATTCCTCCCATCACATAATAGTCAAAATACCAAATGCACAAAACAAAGAAAGAATACTAAAAGCAGTAAGGAAAAAGGTCAAGTAACATACAAAGGCAGATCTATCAGAATTAAACCAGATCCTGGGCAGATGTCATACAGACCCTAAGAGAACACAAATGCCAGCTGAGGATACTATATCCAGTAAAACTCTCAATTAACGTACATGGAGAAACCAAGGCATTCCATGACAAAACCAAATTTACACAGTATCTTTCCACAAATCCAGCCCTACAAATGGTAATAGATGGAAAACCCCAACACAAGGAGGGAAAGTACACCCTAGAAAAAGGGAGTAAATAATCTTCTTCTAACAAACATAAAAAGAAGATGGCCTCACAAACATAATTCTACCAATAACAATAAAAATAACAGGAAACAATCACTATTCCTTAGTATCTGTTAACATTAATGGCCTCAATTCCCCAGTAAAAAAGACATCGGCTAACAGACTGGATACGTGAACAGGACCCAGCATTTGCTGCATACAGGAAACACACCTCAGAGACAAAAGCAAGCACTACCTAAAAGTAAAAGGATGGAAAAATTTCCAAGCAAATAATGGCCCAAAGAAACAAGCTTGAGTAGCCATTCTACTATCTTAAAAAAAAAAAAAGACTCTCTAGCAAAAGCTACTGAAAATGATAAGGAAGGACACTTCATACTCGTGAAAGGAAAAAATCCACCAAGATGAACTCTCAATTCTGAATATCTATGCTACAAATGCAAGGGCACCCACATACATAGAAGAAACCTTATTAAAGCTCAAAGCACACATCGTACCTCACACAATTAATAGTGAGAGACTTCAACATCCCACACTCAGTAATGGATAGACAGATCATGGAAACAGAAACTAAACAGAGACACAGTGAAACTAACAGAAGTCATGAAACAAATGCACTTAACACATATCTATAGAACATTTCCTCCCCAAACAAAAGAATACGCCTTTCTTCTCAGCATCTCATGGTATCTTCTCCAAAACTGACCATATAATCAGTCACAAAACAGGCCTCAACAGATACTAGAAGATGGAAATAATCCCATGCAACCTATCAGATCATCATAGACTAAGGCTGGTCTTCAATAACAACAAAAACGACAGAAAGCTCACATATACATGGAAGTTGAACAACACTCTACTCAACAACAACTTAGTCAAGAATGAAATAAAGAAATTAAAGACATTTTAGAATTTAATAAAAAATGAAGGCACAACATACCCAAACTAACGGGACACAATGAAAGCAGTGCTAAGAGGAAAACTCTGAGTGCCCCCCAAAAGAACATAAACTAGCAGCTTGACAGCATCACTAAAAGCTCTAGAACAAAAAGAAGCAAATACACCCAGGAGGAGTAAAAGGCAGGAAACAATCAAACTCAGGGCTGAAATCAACCAATTAAAAACAAAAAGAACTATACAAAGAATCAACAAAACCAGGAGCTGGTTCTTTGAGAAAATCAACAAGATAGAAAAATCCTTAGCCAGAATAAGCAGAGGGCACAGAGACAGCATCCAAATTAACAAAATCAGAAATGAAAAGGGAGACATAACAGAAACTAAGGAAGGTCAAAGAGATCCTACTACAAAAGCCTACACTCAACAAAACTAGAAAATCTGGATGAAATGGACAATTTTGTAGACAGATAACAGGTACCAAAGCTAAATCGGGATCAGCTAGGCCATATAAACAGTCCCATAACTCCTAAAGAAATAGAAGCAACTCATTAAAAGTCTGCCAACCAAAAAAGCCAAGGACCAGACAGGTTTAGTGCTGAATTCTATCAGACCTTCACAAAAGATCTAATACCCATGATCTCCAAATTATTCCACAAAATAGAAACAGAAGGAACACTACCTAATTCGTTCTATGAAGCAACAATTATGCTTCTATCTAAGCCACACAAAGACCCAACAAAGAAAGAGAACTTCAGACCAATTTCCCTGAGGAATAGCAATGCAAAAATACTCAATAAAATTCTCGCAAACCGAATCCAATAACACATCAATACGATCATCCATCATGATCAAAGAGGCTTCATCTCAGGGATGCAGGGATGGTTTAATATACGGAAATTCATCAATGTAATCCACTACATAAACAAACTCAAAGATAAGAACCACATGACCATTTCATTAGATGCTGAGAAAGCATTTGACAAAGCTCAATACCCCTCCATGATAAAAGTCTTAGAAAAATCAGGAATTCAAGGCCCAAAGCTAAACACAGCAAAAGCAATATACAATAAACCAGTAACCAACATCAAGCTAAATGGAGAGAAACTTGAAGCAATCCCGCTAAAATCAGGGGCTAGACAAGGCTGGCCACTCTCTCCCTACCTGTTCAATATAGTACTCGAAGTCCTAGTCAGAGCAATTAGACAATAAAAGAAGATCAAAGGGATACAAATTGGAAAGGAAGAAGTCAAAATATCACTTTTTGTAGATGATATGATAGTATAATTAAGTGATCCCAATAATTCTACCAGAGAACTCCTAAACCTGATAAACAATTTCAGCAAAGTGGTTGGATATAAAATTAACTCAAACAAATCAGTAGACTTCTTCTACTGAAAGGATAAACAGGCTGAGAAAGAAATTAGGGAAACAACACTCTTCACAATAGTCAAAAATAATATAAAATACCTTGGTGTGACTCTAACCAAGCAAGTGAAAGATCTGTTTGACCAGAGCTTCAAGTCTCTCAAGAAAGAAATTGAAGAAGATCTTGAAGATGGAAAGATCTCCCATGCTCATAGATTGGCAGGATTAATATAGGAAAAATGGCCATCATGCCAAAAGCGTTCTACAGATTCAATGCCCTCCCCATCAAGATTCCAACTCAATTCTTCAGAGTTAGAAAGAGCAATTTGCAAATTCATTTGAAATAACAAGAAAAAAAAAACAAAAACCACACCCACACACAAAAAAACAGTATAGCAAAAACTATTCTCAATAATAAAAGAACTTCTGGGAGATTCACCATCCCTAACCTCAAGCTCTGTTACAGACATAGGCAGGTAGATCAATGGAATAGAACTGAAGACCCAGAAATGAACCCACACTCCTATGGTGACTTGATCTTTAACAAAGGAGCTAAAACCATCCAGTGGAAAAAGGATGGCATTTTCAACAAATGGTGCTGGTTCAACTGGAGGTCAGCATGTAGAAGAATGCAAAATGATCCATTCTTATCACCCTGTACAAAGCTTAAGTCCAAGTGGACCAAGGACCTCCACATAAAACCAGATACACTGAAACTAATCGAAGAAAAAGTGGGGAAGAGCCTCGAACACATGGGCAAAGGAAGAAATTTCCTTAACAGAACACCAATGGCTTATGCTCTAACACCAATGGCTTATGCTCTAAGATCAAGAATTGACAAATGGGACCTCATAAAATTAAAGAGCTTCTGTAACGCAAAGGACACTGTCAACAGGACAAAACGGCAGCCAACAGACTGGGAAAAGATCCAATCTTACATCCAATAGAAGGTTAATGTCCAATATATACAAAGAACTCAAGAAGTTAGACTCCAGAGAACCAAATAACCCTATTAAAATATGGGGTTCAGAGCTAAAAAAGAATTCTCAATTGAGGAATACCAAATGGCTGAGAAGCACCTAAAGAAATGTTCAACATCTTTAGTCATCAGGGAAATGCAAATCAAAAAAAACCCTCAGATTCCACCTCATACCAATCAGAATGGCTAAGATCAAAAACTCAGGTGACAGCAGATGCTGGCGAGGATGTGGAGAAAGAGGAACACTCCTCCATTGTTGGTGGGATTGCAGACTGGTACAACCATTCTGGAAATCAGTCTGGAGATTCCTCAGAAAATTGGTAATGGCTATTCAACTCCTGTACCCAAATGATGCTCCAATATATAACCAGGACACGTGTTCCATTATGTTCATAGCAGCCTTATTTATAATAGGCAGAAGCTGAAAATAACCCAGATGCCCTTCAACAGAGGAATGGATACAGAAAATTGGGTTCATCTACACAATGGAATACTACTCAGCTATTAAAAACAATGACTTCATGAAATTCATAGGCAAATGGATGGAACTACAAAATATTCTCTGTGAGGTAACCTAATCATGAAAGAACATTGTATGCACTCACTGATAAGTGGATATTAGCCCAAAAGCTCAGAATACACAACATACAAGTCACAGACCACAAGAAGCTCAAAAAGAAGGAAGACCAAAGTATAGATGCTTCAGCCCTTCAAAGTTAGAAGGAAGAACAAAAATACTCACAGGAGGAGATATGGAGACAAATGTGGAGCAGAGACTGAAGGGAAAGCCATCCAGAGCCTTCCTCACCTGGGGATCCATTCCATATACTGCCACCAAACCCAGACACTATTGTGGATGCCAAGAAGTGCGTGCTGACAGAGCCAGATAAAGCGGTCTCCTGAGAGGCTGTCCTAGAGAGGATGTGCACAGCCAACCACTGAACTGAGAATGGGGTCCCCAATGGAGCAGTTAGAGCAAGGACCGAAGGAGCTGAAGAGGTTTGCAACCCCTGTAAGAACAACAACAAGGTCAACCAACTAGAACTCCATGAGCTCCCTGGGACTAAACCACCATACCAAGAGTACAGAGGGGTGGGCCCATGGCTCCTGCCGCAAATGTAGCAGAGGATGGGAGGAGAGGCCTTTGGTCCTGTCAATGCTCAATGCCACAGTGTAGGGCAATGTCAGGGCGAGCAGGTGGGTGGGGGAGCATCCTCATAGAAGCAGGAGGAAGAGGAATGAGATAGGGGGTTTCTGGAAGGGAAACCGGAAAGAGGATAGCATTTCAAATGTAAATTTAAAAAATCCAATAAAAGAAAGAGAAGTTTGTAAAGAAAATACAGAAGACCAAAATCCAGCCTGTTTCCACTCCTAACAGACAGAAAGCAGGCACAGAGGGGAATTGTCTGCATTCAGAAAGAAAGTCTAAATTCATAAATTAGTGTTATAACATTCTTTTAAGATGCCACTCAAATTTCTAGAGAAGCAATGTCTGTATTCCACTAAAATGTATACCACTTCTAAGAACTCTGGAATACCAGGGGGCAATTTTAAGATTTAATGCAGAAATGAAAACCCTGGATTCTACAGTTTATAGGTCCTTGAGGTCCACTGACCAGATCACACCCCACCGTGTCAGACACATACTGCTTTCTGTGGTGTTTGTTTTGTTTTTGGGGACTGGGTTTCTCTGTGGAGTCCTAGCTCTCCTAGAACTCTCTGTAGACCAAGGTGAGCTCAAACTCAGGGATCCATCTGTCTCTGCTTCTTGAGTGCTAGGATTAAAGGCCTAAACTACTACCACCTGGCCCTGTACTGCCCATTTTAAGAGATTCCTTTGTCAAGACAAAAAACTATTTACTGCACCAGGATACTTCAAATGTAGTCATATTAAAAAAACACACAGCTTCTGACACTAACATTTCCTATTGGTAAAAAGGAGAGACATGGACGCTGAGTAAATGTCGAATATATGGTAACAAAGCTGTGCCAGGAGAGACAGCTGTGGGGGGTGGGGGGGTCCAAGAGTTGATAAGGGTTCATAAAGACAGTGCCACGTCAGAGAGCCACTCTGGAATCCATGTCTCTACAATGGCACAAGGATAAAGCGTCCCAAAGCTGCCAGCTCATCAAAGAATGACGGCAACACCAGAATGAGAGCCAGGAGCTCTGAAGCAGATGTGTGAGGTTCAGAAAGGACCTCAGATCAGGTCATTCATGGCAATTCGGTCCCTTACATCCGTGGTTCTCAGTCACAACCCCTTTGGGAAGGTCACAAGTCAGATACCCTGGTTATCACTTATTTACACTGCAATTCGTAACAGTGGCAAAACTATGAAGAAGCAACAAAATAATGTTATAGTTTGGGCTCATTACAACATGAAGAACTAGATAAGAGGATCGCAGCGTTAGGAAGGTTGAGAAGCACTGTCTCTGACAGTAGCTCACACACACCAAGTCCAGAGTGGAATGAGGGCCATCACTCAGTTGCAGCTCCGGAATGTAAGCACGGTACCTGGGCTGAAGCAGTGGCTCCGTGGGTAGCCTGTCTTGCTGTGCAAACATGAGGGTCTGAGTACAGTCCCCCAGCAACCACGGAAAGGAAAGCTATGGCTGTGTGCATCCACAACTCCAAGGGAGAGCAAAGGATGAGGCTGGCTGGCCAGGCATTTAAGTGGAAAACAGTGGCTTGTCTCAAAAGAATAAGGCAGAGTGACAGATCAGGACACTCAGCATCAGCCTGTCCTCCTAGCATGTGCAGAGGGGCACATACAGATGAGCACAGCTGTGTGTGTGTGTGCGCGTGTGTGTGTGTGTGTGTGTGTGTGTGTGTGTGTGTGTGTGTGTGTGTGTGTGTATGACATACAAAGGAAAACAACCAGTGCTGACAGCTAGAGACTAAGGAAATCCTCCTACATAAGACAGAGAAATGCAATCTAAGGGAACCAGTTATCAATGGGGAGACCAGAAAAATACAGTGCCACACACTTCATTTCTATCTCATTTTAACCCCTGTAAAATCTTAAGATGCAAATACTACATATTACATAGGGGATGGTATTATTACATTACGGCTAAGTAAGCAGCACAGAGCTGAGAGCCCAGTCTGCAGTAACAAAGACCACAAAGACGGAGAGAGAACCAGGCTGCATCTTCTGCCCCTGCACAGAGCTGGAACCGAGGACCCGGTAAACTTATCAGCCTAGGGTGACGTTAATTACTTTGTTAGCAGTGACAATTGTCATTTTTGCTTCCAGAACTGTGACAGAGCTAAAGGTAGACGCACAGCTTTTATGTTTACTTCTATCGGATTAAGCCCAATACACACATAAATGTGCAGGGAAGGATATGGAGGTGACCGCCGTCCCTTCAGACAGTCTCTGCCCATCCCTAGGGTTGTTACAGTTCAAGCTTCCATGTAGCTCAGGGCCAGGGGTGGAAGGCTTCACCACCAGCCCACAGTGCCACTGCGAAGTAGCAGAACCTTGGGAACATAGACCCTAACCATGAGTCCGGTTTCTGTGGGGCTCTAACTTCTGCCTTTCCTTTCTGGCCACTTTCTAGACGTGCACTGACACAATGGGGCGGGGGGGGGGGAATGTGTGCACACTGGAACCTAATGCGATGATTAAAATAAACCTGTTCTTCCTTTTGAATATCTCATGTAATCCTGTTACACAACAGAAATCTGATTTAACAGACAGATTCCTTGAATGCACTTCTATCATAACTTGAGACAAACTGTTGGGTCATATAACATTTCAGAGACATTTGACACACACTAGTTAAAGGCACAAGTTACTCATTCTTACAAGGATGTGCAAGAGTCTCAGCCTGAGAATAACAATGAGAGAGGGAGTAGAACAGGACACCAGCTTCAACACACAACTATGAAGGTACACACACAAGCAAAAGGTGTCACTATCTCTAATGTACCTTATTGAGATTGACATTAATGCCCTTAAGATGTTTAGAGTTCCATAAATTTTACCTAGAATCAGCCCTAACAGGAGGATGCTTCATGCCTAGTCCTCTATTTGGGAATGAAATGCCCCCTAGGTTGGTTCAGAGGTCTGAAGAAATAGGAGAATTGGCTTTATATCCTGACACACACTGTGAACAACACACAGCGTTCATGACAACAACATAGAACTTCTCCCTGAAGAGAAGGGCTCCTAATGACTCCTACAGCTCCACAGCACACAGCAGTGCACAGCTCACACAACTGCAAGGTCATAACACAGCACTGCATAACTCCTTGTAACAACTGCATTTTCAAAACCAAGAAATACAGACACATAGGGAGGATGATGAGCTCCTCTTTCTGTCTTTTCCCATCTGAATTTTTTTTTCTTTTCTTTTTTTTTTGGAGCTGGGGACCGAACCCAGGGCCTTGCGCCAAGTGCTCTACCACTGAGCTAAATCCCCAACCCCTCCCATCTGCATTTTTATCATTATCTGATGTCATAATAGTATCAGATGCTGGGAAGAGCCATTCTCTTTTCTAATGAAAATAGTGACTCCAGATGGTTTAGTGGATAAGAGCACTAGTTGCTCTTCCAGAGGTCCTGAGTTCAATTCCCAGCAACCACATGGTGGCTCCTAACATCTTATAAGTCCAGTTCCAGGAGATCAGATGCCCTCTTACGACCTCTGACGGTACCAGGTAAGCATGTGGTGCTCATGCATAGATAATTAGGCAAAACATGTAGACATAAATTTTTTAAAATCTTTTTTAAAAAAAGGAAATGTTAATCTATGAGTAAACATCTGTCCTATGAAGAATAAGACTACAGGAGCTTAGTTCTTTTACTTCCATATCAGAATAGCCCCACCTTATTCTCAGCAGATAACTGGATTTTAACAGCACCAAGACGGCTTCCATTAGCTGATGAAAAATTACTAAGACACGACAGGCCTAGAGACTCACGAGGGGCTGACAGTTTGTTCATGCTCCATGTTCTGCCGTAGCCTTATGTTATACAGAATCTGAGCTACATGCTTAAAATCTGCAGTAGGAAACTATTTACCAACAACATAGCAGCTCAGTCTGCAAGGAATAAGAATCTAAGTGAGCAAGATGAGTAACAGGGACAGTGATAGATGAGCATTTTCGGGGAGACCTCCAGACTCCAGTCTACACAAAGGACAGCCAGAGTGTAGCCCCTGGGGTGCTCCATACTCACCACACAACACGCTGGCCACTTAGGAGTTCAACTGCACACTTTCAGCCTTTTTTTTTTAAGATTTAATTATCTTATGTATATGAGTACACTGTCCTTGTCTTCAGATACCAGAGGAGGGCACCAGATCCCATTACAGATGGCTGTGAGCCACCATGTGGTTGCTGGGAATTGAACTCAGGACCTCTGGAAGATCAGTCAGTGCCCTTAACCACTGAGCCAGCTCTCCAGCCCTACACTTTCAGTCTTAAGATCAATAAAAGAAGATTCTAATTTCCCAGGCAGTGGTGGTACATGCTTGCCTTAAACCCCAACACCTGGGAGACAGAGGCAGATGAGCTCTGAGTTCCAGGACAGCCTGAGCTACACAGAGGAACTCTACCTTAAAAAAAAATAAAAATAAAAAAACAAAACAAAACAAAACAACACTAGTTTCTGTGTCTTCTGTAGAATCGTAGACAAAAAACAAAGCCAGCAGACCCATAGAAAGTCTTTTTCATTAAGTACAACGCCATGAAAGTCTCTCTGTGTAATAAATGTGCATGCCTTCTTTCCACAAAAATGAGTACTGTTTACTGTCACACTCTACAGGGAAGGGAATGTCTCCCTTCCAGCCACATGAGAGCTACAACTGGCTTCTGTCAGGAGTCTGGTGCCTCCTCCGCCCATGCTCCTCTTGGATGACCTCTGTCTGTAATTATGAGGGATGAAATGTGTCTGAGCACGCCTACAGTGTGTGCACGCACAGTTTCCCTTCTCTCGCAGTTCTCTAAGACCTTCTGCGCTTTTGGCATCATTCTACAGTCAGCTCCTAAGGCTGATTTAATGATCAGTGACCCCGTGCAGCCCAGCACGTTACCTTTGCAGTAATCCGCGGGGTCCTCCTGCTCCTCATCATCTGACCCCAGAATCTCCTCCTCTGGCTCTGGAGGCACGGGGTCTGGCAGTGGTGGTGGCGGTGGCGGTGGTGGAGGAGGAGGAACTAAAGGAGCTTTCTGTTGAGGCTCCGGCCTGAAAGAGCAGGAAAAAAATCTATTTACAAAAGGAAACCATGCATTATGGGCAAACGAGTTTCTTGGTTTAAGGAAAAACAGAACTTGTTGCGCATTAAGAAATGCTAGTTAAGGGGTTGGGGATTTAGAGCGCTTGCCTGGCAAGGGCAAAGCCCTGGGTTCGGTCCCCAGCTCCAAAAAAAAAAAGGAAAAAAAATGCTAGTTAAATTCAAACAATGTTTATCACACGGGCAGGAAGGGTAGCAACTGTTCTGTTCATTAAGGAAGGAGTGTGTTACACTAGCACCTACTCACTCAGGAGTTCAATAATTTTTAAAGCTTGACAATGCTATAAAATTTTATTGTAATGAAAGAGTACCCTAGTCCAGAATACACAAGTTTGTAAGTTATAACAAGGTCAGCTACTACAGGAAGGCTGCTAGCGTGTCCTGGGATGGTATATAAAACCAGGGCCAGAGAAACTGCCCCAAGTGCTCGCTCACTCGCTCGCTCACTCACTTGATCACTCACTCGCTCACTCACTCACCCACCCACCCACTCGCTCGCTCGCTCGCTCACTCACCCACCCACCCACTCACTCACCCACCCACCCACTCGCTCACTCACTCACTCACTCACTCAATCACTCAGTCACTCACTCCCTCACTCACTCACTCACTCCCTCACTCAATCACTCACTCACTCCCTCACTCACTCAGTCACTCGCTCGCTCACTCACTCACTCACTCCCTCACTCAATCACTCACTCACTCCCTCACTCACCCACTCACTCGCTTGCTCACTCACTGAACCTGAGAGCCCGCCAGCCTCTGAAACACTGTTCTTAGCATGAGTTTGCCATAACTAATGAACGTAACTTATCAACACCAAAACAAACTGCCACAGTAATAAAGGGAGGAAGGACGAGTGGGGATCAGGAGAAATCCCAGCATCCTAGAATGGAGCAGAGCTGTGGATAACCTGAAAGAAGAGGACAGACACAACCCAGTAATGGTGCCATCAGCAGGACAACTAAACAACACCTAAGTAAGTCCCCCCTGCACATCCTTCCTCTCACTAGAGTGCAGGGGCACAGACGTTAGGATCACAGTGGGATGCAGACAAGGACAATCAACACAGCCTCACTGCCAGGAGGGGGCTCAAATCCCAGTAAGGACATGGGGAAGTGCAACATTTCCCTGGCTGCTTCAGAGACTGCCCTGAAGAATAAACCATCCCAGGAACAGGGACGCAGGGACACATCACTCACAGCTTCTCCACGTCCCCGTTCACTAACAGGTGGGTCAGAGAGGCAATCGTCACACATTTCCTCAGGCAAACAGCCCAGAGAGAGCAGAATCCATCTGAGGAATCTGCTCACTACATTTAGGAACCTGCTAGAAATCTATGAGTGTAGTCAGATTCCTTGAATGCACTTCTATGTGGTTTTACACAGCTAATGTCCATTTCAGAAACCTTCACAGATATCTGCCACATGCAGTGCTAGTTAAAGGCACAAGTTTCTTACCTAGTTTACCACATGCCAGGAACATGCATATGCATAAATGTGTGAGCATGCATGCTGCAACCACCAGGAATGCACCAACACACTGCCAACGACCTATCAAGAGGGCTGGCGCTTCACACACACGACCTCTCCTCAGCAGAACGGAAAGCACCTCTGACCCTCAGGAACCTGTGTCTCACTCTGATACCCAACTGCTGCACTGCCCACAGAGCTTAACAAACTTGCACACTTCTATTCTAGGAGGAGAGGCAGCGAGCACTTGATCGTCAGATGGCCGGTGTACCGTGGTAAGTATCTTAATGTCCATGGGAACTACTGCTCATTCGTCCACCACATCAGGGCAGCTGGAACTTGCTGCACAAGGCAGCAACGGCCACCGACCACAAACAGCAGTGGCAGCAGGGAGTGGTGTTGAGAACTGAGGTGCGGGATGAGGTACACACTGGAATTCTAAAGCAGTGCAAAAACGGTAAAACACTTAGCATTTTTATGTCTTCCATTTTAAGATACCCTATACATGAATTAAGGTCTATTACTAACATTAATTCCCTTGATTCTTTCTACTTTGTTTAGTGTAGCCACTGAAGTCTTCAGTTACAAGGAAAGTACCCACTATGTTCCTACTGGGTGACAGATAATGCCCTGAGCAGAACCGCAGCTCGGCCTCAGTCACCCTGATGTTCTTCTTAGGACCCCCCACACAGTAAGGGACACCTCTGCTCACAGAGTCACAGCACGTGCCAATGCACTATCTACACACATGCCCCATGAGTCTTCTTGAATTCACCTGAACTTATTACCACTGCTACATACAAGAAGGCAGGGAAGACACACTGAGCCATGCCCTATATCTGAGGGGAAACAGGTTTGCTCCTTTCCTGAGTTGAAAACAGGGCCTTCCTGCAGAGAAAGCTGGCCTCAAACATGCTGTGAATCTGAAGGAGGGCTCGAACTGCTGATCTTCCTGCCTCTGTCTCTCAAATGCACGGACTACAGCACGTACCACAAACCAGCTGATACAGTCTTCTTCTACAAAGTCCCTACGATTGCTGGGAAGTGTGCTGAAGTATCAACTATCTAAAAGATCAAGGGAAGACAGGTTATCTCAGAAGCACAGGCTGTGAAGGGCACCAGCAAGTCAGAAGACTATTTCCATCTAAGCTGATGAATACCATCAAGAAGCTATTCCAGGGCCAGGGCCAGGGCCAGGCATGGTGACACATGCCCAGATCTTGCAGAGGCAGAGGCAGAGGAGGCGGAGGCAGAGGAGGCGGAGGCAGAGGAGGCAGAGGCAGAGGCAGAGGCAGAGGCAGAGGCAGAGGCAGAGGCAGAGGCAGAGGCAGAGGCAGAGGCAGAGGCAGAGGCAGAGGCAGAGGCAGAGGCAGAGGCAGAGGCAGAGGCAGAGGCAGAGGCAGAGGCAGAGGCAGAGGCAGAGGCAGAGGCAGAGGCAGAGGCAGAGGCAGAGGCATCTCTGAGATTGTGGCCAGCCAGAGGTATGTAGAGAGACTATGTCTCAAATAACAAAACAAAAAAATCTATTCTATAGAATATTAGAAACAAATAAAAAAGCAGAGTGGGGAGGAACTATAAATATTTTCTAAGAGTGTCAGGACAAAGGGTTTAAGAGAGAGATCTTCTGAACAAATAAAACTGAGATAAATAAAAGGTGCACTGGAGTGGAGCGCGGGGAGACTCATGTGTGGTTACTGCTTGTTGAGCTTCCAGAGGACCAGAGCTCACATCTATGTTTAACTCCAGCTCCAGGGGCTCTAACAACCTATTCTAATCTCTGCAAGCAACTAGGCACATGACATATATTCATATAGGTGCATACAAAAGTAAATATAGAATCACTTTTTAGAAGAAAGTTGAATGTCTAACACACCATATAGAGATATTATTCTAATGTGGATCAAAGACTTAAATAAAAGATCTAGAACTATATTAAACTGTCAGGAAAACAGCACGGGGGTGATGACCATGATCTTGAGTTAAGCACTGTTTCTTACACACAATACTAAAAACAATCAATACAAGAAAAAATAGATAAACCACACTTCATTATAATTAAAACTTTTAAACAGGCAAAGTGGCTCAGAGGGTAAAGGTACCTGATGACCTGAGTTCAAATCCAAGCACCCATATGTTGGAAGAGAACAAACATTGCCAAGTTGTCCTCTGACCTCTAGATAGACAGACAATGTGGCATGTCCTCCCACCTCCTATAAATAAATGCAATAAACTTTTAAAACTAACACTGTGGGGGAGGTGGTGTACACAGTTATAAAATCCTCCCTTAAAAGTTGTTCATCCTACTTTCTGAGCCATAGTTTCTCCCTGGGACCTGTGGCTAACAGATTTAGCTAGACTGGCAAGCCACTGAGCCCCAGAGATTCTCTTGCCTACTCCTCAATACCGCTGGGATTTTCAGCCCCCACCATCATGCTTTGCTTTCAAAAGAAAAGCTTCCATACCCACCCCCAGACCAAACAAACAAATAAACAAACAAAAAGGCCAAGTGGCAGTATTGCACACTTTAATCCCAGCACAAGCAGGTGGATCTCTGAGTTGAAGACCAGCCTGGTCTATAGAACAAGTTCCAGGACAGTCAGGGCTACACAGAGAAACCATGCCGCAAATAAATAAATAAATAAATAAATAAATAAATAAATAAATAAATAAATAAATAAATAAATGCATCATCAAGAAAACAAAAGAGTTCATTCAACAGGAAAAAATATTTCAAAATTATGTAACTAAAAAGAGACAAAAGGAAGTTACTGAATCCTGGATTATATAAAGAACTCTTATAACGAACATTAAAAAGACACACTGATATAAAGATGGATAAAGAAACCAAGATGTAGTTCAATGTAGGACACTTGTTCATCATTAACAAAGTTCTAAGTTCACTCACAAACACCAAGAACAGAGGATTAGGATGGATATTTCCAAAGAATAAATATGAATGACAAAAACATAAAGATGGCTAATGATATCATTTTGGCTGTTCTAATTGTTAACTTGACATAAATAATCTAGAATCAGATAGAAAGAGCATCTCAACAAGGAACTGTCTATGTCAAGCTGGACTCTGGGGACTCAGAGAAGGGAGTCTCTTGATTATGTTATCACTGAAGAAAGACCCAGGCCACTGTGGGTGGTACCATTCCCTAGGCAAGAGATGCTGAACTCTTAAGTGCATAGAGCGGGCTGAACACTAACAGGCATGCATCCCTTTATTTCTCTTTGATGCTGACCATGTACATGATATGATTAGGTGCTTCAAGTCTCTGGCCTTCGTTTCCCTGCAATGATGGACCATAACTTGGAATTATGATCTAAAATAAACCCTTTCTCCTTTAGATGCTTTATGTCAGGGAGTTTTATCATAGCAACAGAAATGAAAATAGAACGGGCGTTCAGGAAAGGGAAATCAAAATTGCAATGAATTGCCTCCTACACCAAGGCAGCTATAATTAAAATATCCAACATTAACAAATGTTAGGGAGGATGGAAACATGGGGCCCTCATATACTGCTGGTGAGAATATAGCACAGCTATTTTATACAGCATTCTGGAAATTCCTTTAAAACTGAAGGGAAGGACTTGAGAGGTGGCCCCTTAGTTAAGAGCACTAGCTACTCTTCCAGAGATCCCAGGTTCAGTTCCAGCAGTCCGAGGGCAGCTTATGCCTGCTTTCAGCTCAGTCCCAGGGAATCTGATGTCTTCTTCTGGCTTCTCTGGGCAATGAACACTGGTGTGCATACACACATACAGGCCAAACCCAAATAATACAATATTTCAAAGCTTAATTTTTTTAGAAGAGTAAATGGAGCGAATGAGAAGGCTGAGTGGGTAAAGGACTAGGCACAGCCTGATGACCTGGGCTTGACCCTCAAGGCCCCTCACAATGGAGAACTCCGGCAGGCAGGCTTCCTCTTACCCTCACGCACACAACAGCAGCCCCTCCAGTCAACATATCAATCAATCAATGCAATTTTTAAAAGGTTAAACACCATTAACACATTCAATGTCCAGTGCTGGGAATATACAGAAAATAAATAGCTCCACACAGAATCCTGTCCAGGGTGTTCCCTGCAGTGCTGCCACCGACAGTGAACCGTGTGCAGGCGCGTGTGCAGGCATCCAGATGTTTCTGACTGTTAAACAGATAACATGGTACAGACTCACAGTCTAAGATTACTCCAGAATAACAAGAATGAAGTACGGTGGGTGGCCTTTGACTGCACAGCAGTCACTGTGACCACAGGGCCTGTGGCTTCACTGTGAAACAGGTATCCCAAACACAGTCCACAGACAGAAGACATCAGCAGATCTGCTGAGAAGCGGGGGGAGACAGAGCTGCACACACTAGAGTGGTGGTGATTTTAAGCTAGTCATGGTGATAGAATGGTGGTGATTTTAAGCTAGTCATGGTGATAGAATGGTGGTGATTTTAAGCTAGTCACTTAAGTCTAAGAATTACATTACATGAAAAGCACACAATTCATTGCCCCGCACAGGGCCTTTTAAAAATGTGGTTCTAAAAACTAAGCATTTCTTTCGGCACTAGGCTTCCGGGCTATACGCATCATCTCTGTGCGAGGCTTTGCATGCATCCATGCTCTAACACAAGCCAGGGGCCTGAGCAAGTCACCCTGGCAATCAGTCGGGCCCAAGCCCCTTCCAGTTCACTAGACTTTCGCTTTTCTTCCTTTTCACGGAGAAAATGCACATCTGAACTACATCTGCCAAGGAAAAGGGGCCTTGTTTATAGCTTGGGTGGTAACTGATATGAATTTAAAAAATATAATTCAATAATCTTCAATCAAAATTCAAAGAGGAGTTACAGACGGATTTGTTCAGTAGTATTAATATTTCAGCTGATTTCACATGAAATAAAATCCTGATTTTAAGTCTCTCTCTTCCTCCTCCTTTATCTTCTATCTTAATGGGAATGTTAGGTTAGGAAACATCCAATTGGCATTTCTACTTACAGACGGAATCAATAAATAATACATACACTTGTTCCCAAAATAGTTTGTTTAAAATGTTAATACTAGGTAAAGCGACAAGCGAGGCAAGAAAAAGAATAATTTCATTTATTTTTTTCCAATGAAAATGTAATTTCTAAGTTTCTTATAAGTCAACATAGATGTGAACGTTTGTGGCAAGCAGAAAGCTAACATGAACCCCGGTGGCTGTCAGCATGTGAAACCCCTGCTCCGCTGGGAGTCGGTAGATGGGAAGGTAAGACGTGACAAAGCTCTATGGCCAAGGAAACGTGACTTGACTGAACAACCAGGAACTAAACAACCAGTGCTTTCTTTATTTGGTCACAGGAAAGTAGAGATGTGGTCAAGCTAGCCCAGAAGAAAGCAGACAGCCATCTGTGAATGGCCAACGAGGGCCACAAAAAAGCTGAGCATCTGTCAGCAGTGTGTATGAGTGATAGCAGTGTGTGTGAGTGACAGCAGTGTGCATGAGTGACAGCAGTGTGCATGAGTGACAGCAGTGTGCATGAGTGACAACAGTGTGTGTGAGTGACAGCAGTGTGTGTGAGTGACAGCACTGTGCATGAGTGACAGCAGTGTGCATGAGTGACAGCAGTGTGCGTGAGTGACAGCAGTGTGCGTGAGTGACAGCAGTGTGCGTGAGTGACAGCAGTGTGTGAGTGACAGCAGTGTGCATGAGTGACAGCAGTGTGCATGAGTGACAGCAGTGTGTGTGAGTGACAGCAGTGTGTGTGAGTGACAGCACTGTGCATGAGTGACAGCAGTGTGCATGAGTGACAGCAGTGTGCATGAGTGACAGCAGTGTGCGTGAGTGACAGCAGTGTGTGAGTGACAGCAGTGTGTGAGTGACAGCAGTGTGCATGAGTGACAGCAGTGTGTATGAGTGACAGCAGTGTGTGTGAGTGACAGCAGTGTGCATGAGTGACAGCACTGTGCATGAGTGACAGCAGTGTGCATGAGTGACAGCACTGTGCATGAGTGACAGCAGTGTACATGAGTGACAGCAGTGTGCATGAGTGACAGCAGTGTGCGTGAGTGACAGCAGTGTGCATGAGTGACAGCAGTGTGTGTGAGTGACAGCAGTGTGCGTGAGTGACAGCAGTGTGCGTGAGTGACAGCAGTGTACGTGAGTGACAGCACTGTGCATGAGTGACAGCAGTGTACATGAGTGACAGCAGTGCACATGAGTGACAGCAGTCCCTAGCGGTCTGCTAAAAGGATGGAAGGGCAACAAGGACCTCCATCCTCTCAACAACTCTGGAGTTGCAGGAAGTTGAGACACACGAGAATTGCAGGCTCAACTGACACCTTCATTTTACTCCAAGGACAGAGCCAAGTCCCCCCCCCCCCCCCCCCCCGGAGCTGGGGACCGAACCCAGGGCCTTGCGCTTCCTAGGCAAGCGCTCTACCACTGAGCTAAATCCCCAACCCCGAGCCAAGTTTACCCTCATCTCCAATATATAAAACTAAGTTAATGGATGCATATGGTTTGAAGAAGTTGTGTGTCGTTATCTGCTTACTGGAGAAGTTCCTCAAAATGTACCACAGCAGCTCATGTAGAAATAACAGACCTTGTCTCAAGAGAAGACTAGGGTTCATTTAACATAAATGAAAGAGCAAAAGGGCCTCAACTGGGTAAGCAGGAATGAGTCAGTTCTTTTTCAGACACTGAAAGAGACGGACACGTTCGAGGGAGGTTAAAGTCTGAACAGAAAGGAACAATTAGCTTCATATTTAGAACATACTAGCCTCCCTGCTGCCAAGGCCATTGTTTCCTAGCTGGTAGATGATGAAGATGTCAGCAAACCAGACTTGCTTCCCAACTTAGCTACATTTTAGCTCTGAAAGGCAGTTGTTTAGGAGCAAGAGACACTTTTAATACACATTAAAAGTATTGGCTGTTCTTTCGGAGGACACCAGTTCAATTCCCAGAGCCTACATGGTAGCTCAGAGTAGCTAAGAAATCTAACATCTTCTGGCCACCAAGGACACTGCATATATGTGGCACACACACATATCCAGGCAGAGCATCCACAGACATCAAACAAGACATCCCAGGCAATGGTGGCTCATGCCCTTAATCCCAGCACTCAGGAGGCAGAGGCAGGCATAACTCCACGTTCCAGGACAGTCTGTGGAGAGCAAGTTCCAGGGCAGCAAATGCTATAAAGAGAAACCCTATCTCAAAAAAACGAAAGGTATGGAGGTTTGTGTTGCGGGGAGGAAGAACCTGCTGTAACTGCAGACGACTGCATCGTGCTGCTCAGGAAATAACGCAACAGTTGCTACTCTGACAGAGCTTCTGCAAAAGCTCAGAAGCCGCAAACCTAAGACACCTACAACTGCTAGTAAAATTACTTCAATGGATTTCAAATATAATTTATATAGATAATTGAATTATCTATACTCTGAGATAATTCAAACTGCATACAGGAAATAAGTGAGATCCTAGAGTGCTGGAGATAATGTGTAGTCAGCAAACAATTTCAATTTGTTACAACTTGATACAGTTCAGCGGTTACTCCTTCGCCATCTCAGGTCCTCAAGAGTCACATGCTCCCTGATGACAGTATAATATGGGCAGAACAGAACATTTCTATCACCAAATTCTGGGATCTCCTGATATATTCAATAATATAATTAAGCTATAATGAGTTATAACACTTTTCTCTATAGTTTGTTTTAAATAACTTGAAGTTTAAAAGTAGAAAGTAATATGGTAAGTAACTAGACAACCAGGATAGAGGATTCCAGTATCTAAAAGCCTTCGCTTCAGCTGCCTTCTTACGGAGATTCAACCCAGTGAGAACAGTAACCCTGGAGCATCACAGTTCGACCTCAGAAGAGCAGCATTTCCATCCCACACTGTGCCGCCACACAACACCACCGCCTGAATGAATGAAGCAATAGAGAGTAATAGAGAGGCTGAGGCAGGAGGATTGCTGCAAGTTGGAGGCCAAACAAAAAAGAGTGATCCTCTGCTTCAAGAAAAGGGAGGAGGAAGAGGAGGAGGAGGGGTAGGGGAGGATATGCCTTTAATCCCAGAATCCACAAGCAGATCTCTGAATGAGGCCAGCACAATCTACATGGTTGAGTTCCGGAGCAGTCAGGACTACACAGAGAACAAACAAACAAAGATTTGGGCAAATAATAATAGTAAGATAAAATTTTCATTTATAATGACATTAAAACAAAAATACTTAGAAATAAACTTAAAAGAAGTTCAGAGCATAGGATGAGAGCTGTAAAACATGGTGGGAAACATTACAGAAGACCTAAATAAACAGAAGGCCACCTCGTTTCTGACGGGAGAACTACTACTGTTAAGAAGACAGCATGCCCCAACTAATCTGTGAATTCAATGTGATCTCTATGAAAATTCCGGCTGCCTTCTTTGCAGACGTCGAGCCTCCGGGTTAGGCTTCCTGTGGAAATACACGTTCCAGAACAACCCACAGAAGTTGGAAAGTCAACAGCCCGATCATTCGTACTCTCCAATTTCAAAGCTTAGAGCAAAGCGGCAAGGACCAGCACAAGAGTGTCGCTGTGCAGGAATGGATACATGGAGCGGTGCCATCCAACTGGACACTCAGAAGTAAAATCTTACGGTAAGGTGATTTTTAACAAGGGTGCCAAGATCATTCATATAGGAAGAGAATAGTCTGTTCAACACATGGAGAAAAGAATAAAGCTGGACTCCCATTTTCTGTCTGACACAATACTAACTCACAAGAGAACGAGGCCCTAAAGCTGTTAGCTCAACTATGAAACTCCTAGGGAAAATGGTTTCAACTATTAATAAAGTAGAAATCAAGCCACAATAAAAAAAAAAAAAAAAAAAAAAGCACTCCACACCCACAAGAACAGAAATAATAATAAAGATAAGGAACGTGTTGTGGAGGATATGCAAAACCAGAACTGTCTAGCAGTTCCCCAGAAGGCTGGGCTGCTGCCATGACCTCAGCAACTCCAGTTGATATGACCTCCAAAAGTAAAAGCTCACATCCACATAACAGCCGCACGTGGACGCTCACAGGGATACCCGTCCCACTCTGGTGCTGAGGACGAGGAGACCCATGTGCTTTATATTACACTTTCGTCACACAAACCCTCACCAAGAGCGTGGTCCTAAAACAGTCATATAACTATGTGGAGTGTCCTGGGGGCGGGGGTCTCAGATTTCTCACAAAGAAAAGTCATATATAAAATGCCCAGAATAAATAAATCCTCAGAGACAGAGGGAGATCAGACACTGCTGAAGGCCGAGACGGTGGGGAAGCAGGTGATCTATCCAACTCCAACGAAGAGTCTTTGGGGGTTGATGAAAAGGTTATCGGCAGTTGATGGCAGAACTGAGCGTCCTGAACAAAACCAATGACCTGCATTGTTTTAGATGTGGAGGATTCAATGAAAACCATCATAATACAGCCAATACAAGAACGACAAAGTAGCTGCACGCCTATGGTTAATAAGTGAGCAGGAATAGCAGCAGACACTGCATGTCACTTGCTTACACAGCGTGTGACAGAGTGGCACGCAGAGAACACCTGGATGGAGGATAGGCACAGCAGCACTGGGTCTTGCCAATAAAGAGTTAACGTCTCAAGAATGTCCTATACTCCTTCCACACCGTTTCAACTTCCTGTGTATGCCTACAGGAATAACTCATTAGTTTATACACAAGGAAGAAATCCTTCTGTATAAAGGACGGCTAGGGTGGCTCAATCAGCAGGCATGAGGAGCTGAGTGGGGCTGTTCAGGACTGGTGGGAAGAGCCAGGCTGCCACGCCCGCCCCGCCCCGCCCCGCCCGTACATTTCAAAAATGTGCGGTGGAGACAGCATGACAGTTCTGCTGGTAAAAGACACTCGATGCCAAGCCTGACAGCCTGAGTTCAGTCACACAGTGGAGAACCAAGTCCTTTACAGTGTCTGCATGAAAACCATGGCAGTACTTGTACACACATTCCCAATGAACGGGATGAATGAATTAATGTTTTTTCTTTTAATGTGGCAGAGAAAGGGTTGAGGAGAACATGCTAACAACCACCTCTGGCTGCTGCAAATGCTCTCAAAGGTGACTGCACACCTGTGTTCACACAACAGCAAACCAAGAACAAAGTACTCATAAGGTAGACAGTGAGAAAAGAAAACCCACCTTTGTGTACGCACTCAAAACAGCCACACTTTCAGACCCTGACATAACCTCAAGTTTTAGATCAAGTGTAGATTGGAGATTATTCTTCCTTAGCATTAACATCAAGCAAAGAAACAGAGGGTGCATCTCTAACCTGCAAGTGAGCACTATTGCTCAAACTGGAGACGGTGAGCACGAAGAAGCAACAGGAAACCATTCAAATGGGAAAGGCTGAACAAGCTAAGATTCCAGCTCCACAGCCCAGACAGAGTGGCTCAAGAATCACAGAATGAACTCTCTCCCACAAGCGGCCAACAAAATGTACTCAGAAGACAGTCTACAGCTCTCTGAGTTAGAGGAGCAGGGGGAGCTTCCCTATAAATCCCAAACGTCCTCCCTTGGAAAGTGTTACTGTTTAAATTTACAGCTGACTGCTCAGTATTGAAATCCTCAAATCAAGAAATTAATTTAGGGTAACTAGGGGTTGGTGACAACCCCAGGGACCAAGTAAAAACAAAGCCACTTAGGAGAAATACACCACCGCCTGGGACAGATACGAAGCCCACACTTAAGAGCAAGCTAACATGCACATAAAGAGTAAGAGCGGGCAGAACCAGACATCAGCACTGCAAAACATGACTGCAGAAAGGACAGTGACTCCCCACATGCAGGACACCTAACTGCAGACGCTCCTCTCTCACTATACACTAGCTGCACGCAGTCTGTGCATGTCCTAAGCCATCTCGAGGCCTCATGTATGTCTAATAACACAGACACGCCATGCGAGTCGCTATGCCACACTGTCTGCAAGTGCTCGGAGAGATACTGTTTGCCTCCTACCCAGCAACTTCAATCCACAACTGGTTAAATCAGCGATTATGAAATCTACAGATAAGGGGGCCCTTAATTTTCATAAAAATAAAAGTAAACCAATGGATTGCTGAGGGACAATGTCTGTTAAATATGAATTATCTGGACAACAAATCCAACTAGAAAGTGAATCTGAAGACACTATCTAGGAGAACACTGAATCAGAAAATAAAAATACAAAAGAAATGCTGACGCCAACATAGAGTTGGGGAGGACAGTTGTCACCTAGCAGTTGGCAGGGGGAGCACAAAGATCGAGCATTCAAGGCTGACTGGAGTTACAGAGGGAAGTCTGTGTCCTGCACACCAATTACATGAAATAGGAAAGACCGCCTGCAGGAGAGGCCCAACTCTGCTGACCTTTTGGAGGCTTTAGGAGACAGACAACAGAGGCTACGATGAGAAAGAATGACAGCTGAGAAATGTTCAGAAGTAAAGAACACGCTTTCTCAGATTCAGAAAGCACAAAACAGGCTTCAATGTCAAAGTCACCAATGTAATCATAGAAACAATAGCATAGGGAGAGCATTTGCCTACCTAGTGAGCTCAGTGAGCCATCTGCCTAACATTTGTGTACACAATGAAAGTGTACTTTCAGGGAGATTAAAAACTAAACTATCATCCACAGACCTCTTCTAAAGGAACAATACAGACTTCAGGTAACCAAGAAATGATCACGTCACAAGGTCTAAAGCCCAAGAAAGCCGCAAAGCCGCAGACTTGTAAATGGTTTCATGTTTTCCTATGTGAAAGGTGTGCCTTCAGGCTGGCAGTAATACAGAAACGCTATGCCAGTATGCGTCTCCCTCTCTCCTCCCTCTCCCTCTCTCCCCTCCTTTCTCCCCCCACCGTGTGTGTGTGTGTGTGTGTGTGTGAGAGAGAGAGAGAGAGAGAGAGAGAGAGACAGACAGACAGACAGACAGACAGACAGAGACAGAGAGAGACAGAGAGAGCCCTTTAGCACAGTGCTGTCCTAGTGTTTCACTGATTCAGTCTTCACAGCACCTGTGAAGCAGCACAATTATCCACCCTATTTTCTATTTTCTGTCTGAGAAATGCTGGGATTGAGGAGGCGGTGAACGGTTTGAGTTATTAGGTTTGAGGACGCTCTAAGTGAAGAGGAAGGACTGAGCTTGCCTTAAGAAGAAGCTCACCTGGAACAGAGCAGTATTTCTAGGCCAGCAAACCGCAGGACAGAACAGTAAGTGGCAGGTTGCTGGTGCTGAGGCAGGAGGACCAGGAAACATGCAGGAGGTACAGTGGGACGAAGAGAGGAGCCACTGCAGTCCACAATCTCTTAGGACCTAGGCTCTATCACACAGCATAACTGAGTCTGAGGGCAGGCCTGCGATTTACACTGCGGGAGACTCTGATGCAGGTGCTTCTGAAGCCACAGCAAATAGTAACAGGCACGTGCACCCACCAAGGCCAGTATGTACAAGTTCTTCCTTCCAATTGGGCTGGTGTGTTTAACTCTAGCACACTCTTAAAAGATGACAAGACAGAGGCTCAACCGTTGGGGTGCTCGCTGCTTTTCCAGAGGACCCACAAGCAGATGACACTGTTCATAAAACCAGTTCCAGGGAATCTAGCGCTGTCTTCTGGTCTCTGCAAGCACCAAACATGCATGTAGTGTACACACACACACACACACACACACACTCACACACACACACACACACACACACACACACACACACACACAAAATAAATTACGGCAACTGGATAAGGAAATCCTAGTCAGCAATAATGAGTGACAAGCATAACATGAATTCAAAAGCCAAGGAATCAAAGCACAAAAACCTACGTATCATAAGATGCCCTTTTGAAGAATGAAGTTTCAGGAACACACACAACACACACAAACACACACACACAACACACACACACACACACAAGGTTGATAGGAACCAAGAAGCCAGAGAGATCACTGACCACAAATGTGTTCTCATGATTGTGGTTACACTGGTTATTGATTATGACCTGAAAATAATAACCTTGTTGTTATATAACCGGCGGGTCGGGTAGCGCAATCAGTGGGTTATTTCCTATGAGTGCTGATAATGTTTACATCACATGCCAACTAATTTAATTTAGCACAAATGAGAAGGGGGAGGAGGAGGAAGAGGACAAGGACTTAAGCTATTCACAGTAATTAATTAACATTTACACATGGGAAACTTAATAATGACTTTCTCCCTAATTATAGAGCATTTACTACCTCGCAAGAATAACAGATGAAGACAACAAACATTTAAAGTCTGACTTCAAACGACCTTCGTGTACACGGCCAAAGACTTCTACAGCCCCGACACTCCAGGGCCAATGGAAAGGGCGAGCTATATAAAGTGTGTTCCAGCCCAGCCAGGGAGATATGACAAGACCCTGTTACTTACTTACTTACACACACACACACACACACACACACACACACACACACACACACACACACACACACTCGGAAACTTGCCTCACTTGGAACAGGAGTTGAAAGCATATAAGGCAGTGCTGAGAATGGTGTGCACAAAATCAAACCCAGCTAATTTCTGCCTCCTACATCACAGTACAGACATTCTCTGTGAGCACCAGTCTGTCTGACAATTGAAGGATCCCTGAGAGTTTCCAAACCATGTACTTGAAGGACAAGAACTAAAGACCTCCTTTCTAAGCATCCCATCAGCGTGTGTCAAGTGAACTCTTGACGCTGACTACATCAGAACTGTGCTGTTCTGTCTTACAGTCATGGATCCTGGTATTCTGTCCTCCTGGTCCACATTCTACTTGATTGCCACAGTATAGGAAGAGTCTTCATTTATTTGTTCAAGAAATATTTATACAGCTCAAACTACACCACTAAACTGAGTAGCTTCTCTGTCATGCAACCAGGAAGTCAAAGTGTTAGGGGTGACAAATATATAAATACCAAAATAAAATAAAGCAGAAAATGTTTAATATATTATTTTAAGATTTTTCTTCATCTTTAACCACAGCAGAGGTGGTTGGGGTAACCTGCATCAGAGACAGGAGTTCACCTGCACCTAGAGCTTCCCTGACATGACAAGCCACTGTTCAGCCATCTCTCCAGCCCCACGTATTCCTTAATTACCATACAGCCCCATCGTCCAGTTTCTAGTGCTTGTCATAAGGTTTATATTAACAATAAAACATGGTAAGAGAAATGTCCACTTGCTGGTTAAAAAAGAATATAGAATTGAAAGGACACAAAAAAGGTGTCAACAGCCTGGCTAAGAGAACTTCTCCTCAGGAGGCACTAGTCTATGAGCATATATGCAACAGAAGCGCTCCATATACCTTCATTGCTGATACACTACGTACCATAGGAATAGAAGCAAAAACTGCTAGAAAGGTTGGGGTCATGTTTTAACATCCAAATAATGAATCTCAAATTCACCTGGGCAGGAAGGAAAATGCAACATAACATTAAATTCAATCAGAAAGCTGTTCACAACAGGGCTAGTTAGAATTGTCCACCATGATCTACAGTCTTTACAAAACACAAAAGAACAAAACCAGGGAGAGTCTGACTCCAGCACGTCTGGAATGTGGTCTGGGCACTTGTCACTAGAAGACCCAGACGGCAGATTAGATGTCACCCTGAGTCATAGCCTAAGAGCATGGAGACCAACACCGGGAAGGCACAGAACCTGAGTTGATGCAAACCTGGCCTTCAGAGAAAGTTCCAGGGCAGTCACAGCTGTGGTGAGATACTGCCTCTCACCCCCAAAGAAATGAGAAAAATCATAATCATCTCTAACAAAATCTACTAGCAATCTATCAAAGCATGCCTGAGATGCATAAGATACAAACAAAAAATAAAAATATAAAAACCAGACACAGATGCAGGCAAGAAAAAGCTGACAGAAACATGACAGACCAAAGGATTTTCAAAGCAAGACTTTTATCCTTATCAATATATATTTCTTTAAAATTAATTGTGCTGCGTGGCCAGGCATGCCTTCAATTCCAGCGCCTGGGGGGCAGAGCCAAGTGGCTCTCTATAGTCAAAGCCAACCTGGTCCTAAGTTCAAATACAGCCTAGGTTGGTCTTGAACCCTTGATCTTCCTGACTCTGGTACAGTTATTAAAGGTGGATACCACCATCCTCAGCTGCAATACTGCAAAATGAGCACAGACAGTTCATCGAAAAGATCCAAACCACTTAACCATGTCTTCATAGACTCTAGCCAAAGACTGCGCATAACGTAAAACCATCTTTTGTCATATGCACATCTTTGACAGGAAGTTTTTCCTTATGGTGACTTGTAACTTTATTAAAAAGCAATACATTTATAGAAATATTAAAGACCCATAATTGATAACACTTGAATCAAGTCTGATCAGCAAATGAAGACAGTATTCTAAGAATTAAGTGCTTTAGGCAGGAAGTAAACTTTTAGCAAATTTACTAGGAAGTTTTAAGTTTTCTGTGTTTGCTTATTTCAGTCTCTGTCCTGAGCAAGTGCTAACTAGGAGAATCTAAAATGTAGTTTGGTCTTAATTCCCATTTTCCTGGCATTCAACTATTAAAATCCGTGCAATTTCCAAAGCAGTCGCTGTTTACTAGTCTGTTGGCAGATAGCTGACAGCCCTCAGGAGCTTCAAGATGGGAAGTTCTGTCAGGGAAGGACCAAAACATACTGAGGCCGGGATTTTGTCCAAAGTCTTGTAGGGTGGAGATGCGGAAAGGTTGCTTTAGAGGATTCCCAAAAAGGCAGTGATTTACTGAACCATGCATGTGCTGTACCCTCTAGAGGGTGGCACAACCCACTGAGAAAAGCATGACGTCCCACACCCACTCCTCCACACTTCTCTTCATGCATCTTCTCATCCGATATTGAAATACTGCTTATAATTAACTGGTAAATGTGACCATTGCACTGAGTTTCCTGAGTCTCGATCGATTCAACTGAATGATAGCAACTGCAAGGGAAAGTCGGACACACGGGTGAAATAACCCAGCATTTGCACTGCCACCTGAAGGTGGAGAAGCATCTTGGAGCCAAGCACCTCGAGCTGCAGGTTTGCGGTTCTCGGCAGACAGTGGCGGAGCTGAATCAGATCAGAGCACAGACGGCTGGTGTCCACTGAGCAGATATTTGCTTGCAGGCAAAGACACCCATACACATGGTTTCAAGAACAGGAGTATAGAACTGGGTTTAGTACTGGGTTTAGTTTTTCTTATCTCTCTTCAATCCATTACCCCATCTTATTCTATAAAAGCTTCTCACCATTGCTTGCAAGTGTAAGAGGGTTTCTGATATAAATGCCAAGAATAAATTGACAGTAACATCATATTTCAGAAGGACATCTAAGGCCTCTACTCCAGCCCAGTCCAGTGCTTTCACTTGGTCCACCTCGACACCCATTCCACCTACAGCTGCTGGAGCGGGTGAAGGAGCTGGTCCTGAGGCCAACCAGCCCACCTCGTGGAGCTGCCGCTGCTACTGCTGCAGCCTGGGCTGCTTGTCCTGCTGGGAGAAGGAGAACGCAGGCAGTGGTGCTGCCTGCAGGCTACAGGCATCAAGGTCGAGCCTGGGACCTTGCAGATGGGGAGGTGTGTGGCAGCCTGCTCCTTGCATGGAACTTTCAGGGGAACCCTGATTCTATGGCACAGCAGCATGTAGGATCCGAGACAAGTCTCGGCATGGTCCAGTATTTATGGTATGTCAGAAACCAGAAACCCTGAACCACACCAACAACTCATTGCAATGAATATTTGCATGTAAAGTTGTTTGGGGGAAAAAATATTGTGTGACACAATGCAGTTTTCAATGTCACTACAACGTTCAACCAAATACGTAACGGAGAGAATGGGAAGACAAAGGAAGGGAGCTGTGCGTGCACTGTGGAGAGACAGAACTGAGACCTGACAGAGGTGACAGGGGTGTGAGGAGGCTGCAGTTGACGGGGGACTGTGTCACTGACCAGAAGTGTAGGCAGAGTGGTAGGCAGCAGCATGGAGCTTGTGCTGACTCAGCCTGAACGAGATGAACAAAGGTTCATTTCCTGGATTGGGCCTCCTCAAAAGATCTCCAAGGCCCATGCTGACCCCAGAGGCCATGTTGATGTCTGTGATGCCTTGTTAGCTACCATGCAGCTGTCCGTGGGCTGTGTGGCCACCAGGAGTCATGTTGATATGAGCAACCTGTGCTGCCACCGGAGACCATGTGGATGTCTGTGGTCCAAGATGCTGAAGGAGACCATGCTGGGGGCGGGGGGGTATGTGGTCCTCTGCAGTTGGGGACTGTGTTGATGTCAGTGGCCCCTGTTACCACCAAAGTCCAGACAATGTCCACAGTCTGCGCTGCTGAACCCACGTTTATGTCCACGGGCAATGTTGCTACCATGGGACTTGTTAGTGGCTGTGGTGTGTGCTGCCCAGAAGACCATGTTGAGGTCTGTGGCCTATGCTGCTACTAAGGGCTAAGAGGTGTCCATGGTCAGTGCTATAGCCAAGGGCTGTACTCGTGTCTGTAGTCTTGGCTGCCATTGGAGATCACTTGAGGTCACCAGTCTGTTCTGCCAATGGAGTCCATGTGGCTCTCCATGGTCTGGGCTCCCACAGAAGGCCTGTTGTCTGTGACACCACCAACGGCCATGTGGCGGCTATTCCACCACCTGAAGCCATACAGGACTGCTGCTGAGGATCATACTGGTATCAAGGACCATGCCTGGTGGCCATGTTGATTCCCATGGGCTGTGCTGCTGCCGAATGTAGGAGTAGTTCAGATGCTTTGATTTAATCGGAAATCTCTGAGTACTGACGCTGAAGATCCTTTTCCCCAGTTGGTTCTTAGTCAATCAATAAACATGCCAGCATCCAACAGCTGGGCAGAGAGAAAGAAGCTTGACTTCCAGGTTCCCATAGGCTAGGAGCGAGGAGAAGGAGAGCAGAGACACTGGGAGGAGAGAGACAGAACAGGCTTGGGGCTGCAGGGAGGTCTTCCAAAATGCAGGCAGAAGGGGAAGTGGTCCAGGGAAGGGCAGCCCAAAAGAATCTCGAGCAGCAAGACCAATGGGTTTCACGGAAGGTAATCAGGCAGCTAAGATGAGGGCAGAGTTAGAGGTGTTGATCTAGGAGTAAAGGTAAGGGCACGCTAGCCACAGGAGGCTTAGAGGAACCCAGCCATTGAGATAGTAGCAAAAACTTCCACTACATTCAAAGGCCATGATGGTGTCTATGGTGTGTGCTGACACAGGAGGCCATGTGGATGACTGTGGTCCATGCTATTGCCAGAAGGCATGAGGAAGCCTAGGATCCTTCCCCAGTGGTATCAATGACTGCAGAATCAGTTAAGAAAGAGTCATAGAAGGCTTCTGTGACAACCCCTAACCTATCCCTACCCCATCTCACTCCACCCCAACCCCGAAAAAAGGGATTAGACAGGAAGCTATTGGAGAGAAGCTTTAAATTTTGGATAAAGACACTGGTGTGTCTCTACACAGTTGATGGCTTCTGGCAGAGGTGGGTGGGGAGAACGCACTTTTCTTTAAGGGGCTGACCACTGGGAGTTTGACCCTGCCCCAGTGAGGCTATAAGCAACACAAATTGACTTGTGTTTGGGGTGATTTTGGGGGTGGGGTAGGGTTGGGATCATGAGAGTGGGGAACTGTGAAATGAGTGTGATTGGAGTGCGTTATGTGAAATTCCCAAATGATCAACAAAAATATGTGGGACAGACATTTTTGACTGTTCTGGGCAGTTTTGTGTTTCCTTCACTGTGAACCAAGTGACATGGCCCCTGAATTCAAGGCACATTATGTTCACCTATATTGGAAATAAGACACGTTTATTTTTTTTTTTTCTGGTGGATAAAGCCAGTAATTGCTATGGGCCAGATTTTATTTATATTCATGCAAATTAAAATATTTTAAGACAAACTAATTACTAAAAAGACAAAAGTAACCCAGACACTGATGAAACAGTAACTCAAAAAAAAAGGGGGGGGGGAGGGCATAAACCAGCCCTGGCTACCATGACTGCCCAGCCTGCCTCAGGCCCTGGGTACCTGTCCAGCCTCCCCTACCTCTTTCTTCCATCAAAAAAAAGTCCATGTTGAAACCACATGATCTCACAACTTGGCCCACTTCCCCAGGCTGGGGTCACTAAGAAATAATTCTAGAAAGACATATCTCTTCAACTTTAAAATAAATAATAATAATTTATTATTATTATTATTATTATTATTATTATTATTATTTTAAAAGACACACATAGGGAGGGACCTGTCAGTTTGTCCAAGGTGTGCATTTCCATCTAAATTTAAAGCTCATGCTAACATGTCAGATCGTGAATATGCACACACGGTAGGTAAGCTTCTCCAAGGCAGTCTTTGTTAAGCTACAGTCAGCATCCCATGAACTCACACTAGATCACAGACTTCTTCTTAATGGAATAAAGCAGAAAGGCCCGAGTGAACTGCGTGCTGTACAAGTACACAGGTCAGTGTGTGCCGTGCTCACAGTGATGGATAACAAGGATGCACAGCCATAAGTCACCAAAGGAGGTCACGCTAACCATCAGGTCTGCAAATCGAGGTGCACGCTCCACCTGCAGCCGCACCGACTGCGAGGCAGAACTCTCGCTTATTAACGCTGTGTGGAGAGCAATGTTCAGTCACTACCTATGCTTAGATTAGATTATAAAGTTACTCATATCTGCTGAACTTAGATATTTTTGAAAATAAAATAGGTATTTTTGAAAAGAAATGACATTTGTATTAATACATCTAACAAACATGCACACACACACACGCACACACACACACACACACACACATGCATGAGACTTTAATGTTTTAGAATAGTTAACAGCACAACCAGCTGTCTATTGGGTTTTTATTGTGCTTGTTTTTGTGGTATCGGGAATTAAACCCAAATGCTTGTGCATGCCCCATCCCCTCTCTCTAAAGCCTTTTCCGTGTTGACCTGGCTGTTGCCTGGACACCCTGTTTTCTCATTACAGTTCGTCAGATTACGAACTGTAGGAGGGGGGGGGGGGTAAGGAGTACAGCCCAGTGCTTGGACGCCCACCTGGCACAGCTACGCGACCAATGCCATCAGTGTGCCCACTGGTCAGACAGTGGCAGGATGGTCATGGGAACAGCAGTCCGGCTGCACTGAAGCCCACTCCACAGGACAAAGCTCAAGCCTGATGCTGCAACCCTGTCCAAAGTCCATAGGAGAGGAGCTCTGGGCACCGATGGAGAACAGACATGCTCTACCAACCTAACTGTCCTTACGACGTGTGCGTTCATGCCCACACTTCAGTGCTGCCATCAGCCTTCATCAGAGCAGCTTCGTGTTGCAACAGGAAACTGATCAAGGTGCCAAGAGCCAGTGACTACTTAGAGTGCTCAGCCCTAAATGGACATTTATATCTGAGACTCAAGAGAACATCATGGAGGGAAAGGAGGAAACGATGATGAGTCAGAGAGTGGGATGGAGCTCTGTAAAGCATTATATTCCAGGAACAATGTGGTCACTGTGCTCAGAGAGTCAACAGCAGGTGTAAGGTACGCAAACCTCGGCCTATCACCACTCTGCCACGGACAGGGGAGGGGCTCACCAGGCCCCTCCATATCCGAAGCATCTACAGGCATTTATCAGTTGCTGGGGAGGCAGACACACTGTCTTCAGTGGTATAACCTCTGCTAAGTTTCATATGCTCCTGTAAGAAACCTAATTAAATGCAGGATACACGGACAGGAACAAGGGAGAGGGTGCATATGGAAGTTGAAGCAGGACTAGTTGGCAAGAAGGGATCAGCAGGAGTGGGAGGTTAATGAAGTAACCGGGCGAGTGTGAGTAAAACTCGTGAGAACAGAAGAATGTCACCCACTAAGGCAACCTTAAACAGAACTGTATCCACCCTCACTAAAGGGCTCACGAAGGGACACTGTGCACTCCTCAGATGTGAAAGGCGGACCTGGAGATACATAAAAAGATGACAACAGTCTGTTTTTAACTCTGGGCTCCAAATCCTACACTCAGGGCCGTGTCATTTTCACCCCGAAACGTCTCCGTGTAATCACAACCCTCTGGCCCCGCTGCAGTAACCAGCATTCTCGTCTCAGAAGCAGCAAGCTCCCCAGCCCTCTTTACTGTGAACTGGAGCTCAAATGGCAGTGGGAACCTCACAACTGAAAACCCAGTGCCAGCCTAAAAGAAGCTCCGAGCAATAACAGACAACCGCACAAAAGTCTGAAGATAAACTTGTTTTCAAAAAACAAAACAAAAAATTGAAGCTATATCATAATCATTATATTAAACAGAGGCTTAATCCTTGCACAACCAAGGTACCTCCCTCACCCCACTACTCCCTAAACTAGAGAGGGAGCCCACAGGGGTAAATGTGGAGTCGGTTTGCATGAGCAGAAAACAGGAGTGAGTCCTGATTGGATTATGTGTGGTCAGTGCTGAGCGCGGAGGTGAAGCGCTGAGTACCTGTCACGCCCACCGACGGCCAGAGACCTTGATGCGGTCAGGACACAGCCGGGCCTGAAGCTCAGGGGCTGACAACAGACAACCATAAATGTAGAGACAAAGCAGACATCTGGGGACGAAATCAGAAGCCAAGGCAGAAACTGCACACGGCTTTTAACGCATGCGTGAAGGTGTACTGATCCAAGTATTATGAAGTAAGTAGCAATGATGAGGAAGAAAGGCTGTAAGGGCGAAGGAACCCATCTTAAGGCCTTAAAACACTAAGAGAAAGCCAGAGTGGTTAAATATACCTAGAATTCCAAGAGCTGAGGTAGAGGCATTGCTGGGAGTTTGAGGGCAATCTGGCTACACAACGAGCTCCAGGCCAGCCTGTCTGCAAAGTAACATCAAAAGCAAATGAACACTGCACACCCCACAAGGTGTATCTAGGCCACCATGTTTTCCACCCTGCTCAGGCAAATGGAGATTATCTGAGGATAGGAGAAAAGGTACAAACAAGAATGTCCTGAAAATAGATCAGAGGATATGCTGGACTCTGGAAGAGACAGAGCCTGGGACAGTCTGGGTAAGGAGGGCAATATAAGAGCAAAGGTCTTTTGTAAAGCATTCTAACAACCATGTGAAACATACCTACCCAGTAGTAGTATGATAGACACAAAACACAAGCTCAGCTGCAAAGACGGTAAGGACTGCGGGCCAGAGGCCATCACTGCCAGCTCCAAAACTCACGGAAGGCTGCACAAGCCTTCAATAAGCAACACAGGAATGGTGACACCATCTACATGCCTTAGGACGACACAGGACAGCAGGGATACCAACGAGATCTACACTGAGAGGATTTCCTTTAAAAATCACACACTAATGAGATGCTGACGGCTCACCTTTCTGTCTGTCCCAATTCTTCAGAATCATCAACACAAAGGCACACTGGACAACTAGGAGGCTATCGGATGAAAACTGCTAGAAATAACTGGGTAATACATATCAAATACCAAAAATAAACACCTTAGAATTCTTTTTTAGGAAGATAGATATGGGGGAAGAGAGAAATCTATGTGTTTTTTAGTTTTAAAAAATGTATACAGATACTGAAGATGGCTGTTAAGTGTTTGCTATGCAAGCACAATGACCTGAGCTTAATCCCCCCAGAACCCAGTAGTCCCAGCACTTGAGAGCTGAGGACAGTGCGTAGGCTTCTTAGACGGTGTAGCAGAAGGGCTCGCTCCAGTTTCTCTAAGAAACGAAAGGTGGAGGGGCTGAGGAGCTTGTTTATCAATTAAGATAACCCAGGGCTCAGTTCCTAGCACTGCACAGGGCCGCCCACAATTACTTATAATTCCAGCTTTCTGGTACCTGACAGCTCTGGCCTCCATAGACACCTGCATTAACGGGAATATATTCATACAAAGATACAAACACAATCAAAAATAATAGAATAGAGGCCTTGTCTTACAGGGTTTCTATCCCTGCACAAACATCATGACCAAGAAGCAAGCTGGGGAGGAAAGGGTTTATTCAGCTTACACTTCCACATTGCTGTTCATCACCAAAGGAAGTCAGGACTGGAACTCAGGCAGGTCAGGAAGCAGGAGCTGATGCAGAGGCCATGGAGGGATGCTACTCACTGGCTTGCCTCCCCTGGCTTGCTCAGCTTGCTCTCTTACAGAACCCAGGACCACCAGCCCAGGGATGGCACCACCCACAATGGGCTGGGTCCTCCCCCCCTTGATCACTAGTTGAGAAAATGCCTTACAGCTGGGCCTCATGGAGGCATTTCCTCAGGGGAGGCTCCTTTCACTGATAACTCCAGCTGTGTCAAGCTGACGCACAGAACCAGCCAGTACAGGCCTATAGAATGGCCCAAAGGATAAAAATACTTGCTGCTCTTCTAGGGGACTTGAGTTAGTTCTCAGCATCAACGTCAGGCCCATAACCACCTGCACCTCGAGCTCCAGTCAATCCAACATCCTCTCTGGCCTTTGCATACAGATGTTTATATATTTAAGTGAATAAAAATCTTTAAAATAATACATTCACAAATATGGTGGAGGGCATTTGATGAAGATAATCAACATTGACCTCTGGGAGACCTAGGTAGGTAGGTAGGTAGGTAGGTAGGTAGGTAGGTAGGTAGGTAGGTGTGTGTGTGTGTGTGTGTGTGTGTGTGTGTGTGTGTGTGTGTGTCACACGCGGATGAGTAAAGAAACAAAGAACTACCCGGGGTACAGGGCACAGCTCCGCGGCAGAACAGTACCCTACTAAGCACAGGACCCTCGGGTGCCGTCCCCACTAGGGCAGGAGCCCACAATTCCAGCAATGGTGGCACACGGCTGGCAGTGCTGACTACGGCAGGGCAGCAGGGTCTCTTGATGCCAAGGTGGGCAGCACTGCAAAACACTGGCTTCAAAAATTAAAGAGGGAGATGTAGGCGGGATCAGTGTTTACAGCAGGAGACATGCTTTAAGGCCCTACACATAACAATTTTATAATTGATTATGAATGAATTTTATTTTTATTTATTTAAAAATAGAATGTGCAGCTGGCTAGTCTCAGCTCACAGCACTCTTGCTGAGCCTGAGCCACCACATCCAGGAAGTAAGGCAGTGACCACAGCACCTTTGGCGAACCTTAATGCTCTTACAGTTACCACGCAGACCGGAAGCGGCATTACAGCTGTGAGGCAGCAATGAACAACCTCACGTCGGGAGTCACCGCACCGTGAGGACTACACTGAAGGGTCCCAGCGTCAGAAGGGCTGAGACCTGCTTAGGTAGGGGCTTCCCGCCATGTCTGAAGACGAGTTTGATACAGTGAAATCACACTGGAACTACATAGATGTAACTCCTGTACACTGTTCCTTGACCGCCACAGGCACATCACAGCTTGTACGCCACGCCCTGCCCCACCCTCACCCACATAATGAATGAATAAATATACAAATAAATAAAATTTTATTTTATTTATGAATGAATGGTTTTCTTGACATAGCGTCTCACGTGGCCTGCACCGGCTTTGAAATCCTTACTTTCTTGCCCACACCTCCCAAGTGTTGAAATTAATAAGCACGCATCATGATAACCAGCTTTAAAATTTGACTTTTTTAGACAATATTTGCAAAAAATATAGTATGGGGGCTGGGGATTTAGCTCAGTGGTAGAGCGCTTACCTAGGAAGCGCAAGGCCCTGGGTTCGGTCCCCAGCTCCAAAAAAAAAAATATATATATATATATAGTATGTCATTAAAATAGAAATAAAATTTGTATCTAGGAGACTATATCCAAACATTGTTGATCCCAGAAGAGAGCCGACAGAAGGACGTGAGGACAGCAATAAAGTACCAAGCTAAGTGTACAGCACACACATGCCTTAGAAACCTCAGGAAGCAGCGGCAGGGTCAGATTTCTACCTCAACAATGAAAAAAGGAAACCTAAATGCTATATGAAATGTTCATTCATAAAACTGATACTTTTAAGGATCTCCATTTTAAAGGATCTATTTACCAGAAACACAAATTAAGGTCTTTCACTGCGAGTAAGCATGAGAAAATAGAACGTAGCATACTTCTAAAGACTTCACTGTATGACAAATAGTTATTGACTAACGAGAGAAAAAGCTGCCAACCAACGGCACAACAGTGCACTACAGCAGCCTGCTGACAACTACAATGTGACGTCCTGGCTCGCGCCCAGCCAATCATCCAGATGTTCTTCACAGCAGAACCCACAAGTGAGACAACGCCCACAAAACAAAGCCCTTTCTTTCCTATCAATGGGAAATTAAAAAAAGCATACATACTTGTAAAATACATCAGGAAAAGTGTTTGCATCACTCTCTGTTCACTGTGGAAACTAGCCCATAACAGCTCCAACAGGAAATCTGCAACTATTCTTACGTCAAAATAAAGATGAATTGAATTTTCAATTTATTGTGTTTGTTTTGCTAGGAATCGGGCCCAGAGCCTAAAGTGTGCAGAGTGCTACAGCAGAGCCACGCCCCAGCCTCCATGGAAGATGCTCCTGGGGAGAGCTGCTGCCTCGCTGTGCTAAGCAGGGTAAATTAACCACCACCTACCTCCACCACCACCCCAACCCTGTGCCTGTTTCCTGAACAACTGGGACTACAGGGACACCCAACTTTGCCCAGTTTTATTCCTTGTTTTAAATAGATTCACAGGTTGTATCATTAAACGATGCACTGATTAAAATGGGAGGAGATTGTATTTCAGTATTTCAAGTATAGTAAAAGAAATACAGGCTGAAAAATATGCTGCAAAGATTTATTGATAGTTTTTATAACGGCCAGAGTTGGGGCTGCGTGTGTGCATGTATGTGTGTTTCTCATAATAGATAAAATATTTACCATGCAAACTTGAGAACCAGAGTTCAAACCTCCAGCACCCATACAAAAACCTGAGGGAGGGAGATAATGGCACCTCGCCCGTACTTCCCAGCACGTGGAGGGCCCTAGGGCAAGCTTGCTAGTTAAGACGACCTGCATCCATGAACTCCAGGGCCACCCAGGCTCACCGTAAAGAACGACTGAGGGAAAGATGGTCAACCTGTGGTCCCTACATGTACAAGAATATGAACATACACAAAGCACATACATGCATGAATTTTAACATGTTTATAGTGACATTTCACTTATGAATAAGTTACTTTTAATCAATATCTAGATAATTAAAGTACTACATTATTTCATAAATATTTATAGGGTCTCTGTGGTATTCTAAACACTAAAGCCAAAATGATACTAAATGCCATTTTACTCAATCCTTAAAATAATCCTATAAACTACCAATTTCTTCAAACTGAGAAAGATCAACAGAGGCAACAATAGTAAATTTGCAATTATTTCAAAAGAAAGATGAATTAAAATTTCAATTCTTACACAACTTTGGGTGTGTGTGTGTGTGTGTGTGTGTGTGTGTGTGTGTGTGTGTGTGGGTGTGTGTGTGTTGTTGTTGTTGTTGTTGTTGTTGTTGTTGTTGTTGTTGTCAGGAATCAAGCCTAGAGCCTAAAGTGTGTAGAGCATGGGCTCTACTGTGAGCTGTGCCTCTAGCCTTTATGGAAGAGACAGAGTAACTTGGCCATGATGCAAAATAAAATAGCTGATAAGTTGTCCTTTTAAAGCAAGATGGCCTACAAAGTCTGTGTTCTTTTTCTTTTTTTAAGACCTTACATATTTAATACAGTGTGTTACCCCTGTACAAATGGAAAAAACTTAAGTTCAACATTTCTAGACCAATATGGCTGTTAATTTCTGTACAGTGCCAACTCAACACAGTAAACGGGGATACTTTTTTCCAAAGTTGACAGCACAGCTAAAGTTTCAAAAAATTCAAATTATATATCTGTATATATATATTTATATTTATATAAAAAGATCAATAATAGCAGTGTGTTATGCATCAACAGCAGCAACAGCTTTTCCAGGTTCTGCAGTCATCTGAACAAAACTGTAGAGACATCCAGCACACTCCATTAAAAAAAAAAAAGTAAAAAAACAAAACCCGAGAAAACAGCACAGTTCTGTTACTCTTGTGGTACCTGGCACCATTTTTTTTTTTAAATTAGCTTCTCAATCATCATCTGGAAAGAAAACATTCTGAGCAACATCATTAAAAACAGCTCGATAAAGCACGGTCACTACTACGTATCATAAAGCAGGTACAAGCTATTTTACATCCACAGAGGTATGATACAGTACTGTCCTACATCTATAATACTAGCGGATACAATTTAAAAGGCATTATTTGAGACTTGATTCTACTTTTCCAGCAGAGGGCCCAAAGGATGGTGTGACACAGCTTTGTAAAGAAACATACTCTAGACAGGATTTCCTTTCACTAGTGGCACAGTTCTAAGGATTCATTCTCTCCATGAATGTCAGCTAAAACCGTTATTAAAAAAATGAAATATCCCTAGAACAAAACCGTATAACCACCGGATTCACATGAAGATGACCTGGTGGAGACAAGCTGGACCTCACCTTACCAACAAGCTATCAAATCTGTTATGTTTAAACAGTGAGACCTCCAAGGAAGGAGATGCCAAGTAGTGCTTCAAAGCTTCGGACCACAATCAAACACAGCATCCTTTTCAACAGAAGCAGAAGCTCATCTGAATATGCTCAAGGATGCTGACATCAACATTTAATCATCTCCTCACTCATCCAGGAAGAAGGGGAGATCAGTTACTACTGTACTTTATTGTGTTCAACCAAATCACCATGTTACAAAAATAGCAAGCTGCCATAATAAAAAATAAGGCTCCTCTATCCAGCACCAGATAGCATCATTTTACTTTCAAGCCTAGAAATTGCACACTTGTATATAAACCAACCGAAGATGAGGATTGAGAGTTCATCTTGGTGGATTTTTCCTTTGATGAATATGAAGTGTCCTTCCTTATCTTTTTTGATGCAAAGTCTGTGTTCTTAATTATTTACCAATGCTCGGGCTGCTTTAAAGAATAACTTACACAGTGATGGAAATGATAAAGTAAATCAACCAAGGCCATCTAAGTGCACCAGACACTTCTGAAGGCAAGGAGACAAAGGGGGCGTCTTTAACCTGCTTACAAGGGACGAGAGGCAGCAGAACACACAACTGGTTAACAGTTTCCAAGAATCCTGCCAAGCATGTCCAACCCATGGCCTGATGGGTACATAAGCTCTAAGTAGCCATGAACATAGTCTATAAAACATAAACCTACTTGTGATTTTTGTTGGTTTTATAACTTGACTGTGTGATTCTTAAGCATAAACTCTGTAGATGAGACAATTTGTTTCTCAAAGCCAAAAGATTAAATTCCCCGGGCAGACAAAAAGGCAGTAGACTATTCTCAGCAGACAGGACAACTAAGGTTTCTGGAAATAAAGAACTAACAACTTCTTACCCTAAAGTCCTCCTCATTTTTAAGACTACAAATGAAGTCGTCAATGTTTGTGATAAAATAAATTTTACGTACGTGTGTGTGTGTGTGTGTGTGTGTGTGTGTGTTTATATTTTAAAGTCAGGCCATATGATTTTAGGTGGTTTTATTTCACAATGAAGAAGCAAAGTTTCCTATGCATCAACCGTCGCTACAACACTCCCCAGTAAACGCCATCAAGCTAACTCTACCGATTATGGTGTCACTGATACAGCACCTCCTAAGATGAGCGATCCAAGAGCTTTCTGTTACCGTGCAGCATATACAGTATTCGCACCCACAAGGCACTGGGGGTAGGTGATCAGGAAACACAGTTCCTCTAACAACCAGCCTCGACCTCGGTGTCCAGCAGAGCCTCCTCCAGGGCTGTAAGACGCACCCAGCAGTTTGTCCTGGCATCTCGGGCTCCACAGGAGCTGAGCACACCCTGGGGAAGCTGAGCTGGGGTGGGGAATTTGTGTCAATGCTCAAGCGCTGCCACACAGTCTGGGCTGAGTTACAGTCCTTCTTGAGGATCAGATTTTATTACCGAGGAATTTTAGGCAGGAAAAATATATCACAAAAGTAGAGGGTTTTAAAATACCGCCCTAAAACCAACATGGAGAAGGCTAAGAAGGTTTTAGAGCACCACAAACAGAACCAGTATGCACACATTTCAAGTATTCACATGTACTTTTTATATATACCTTTGTTAATGATGCATCTTCTAATCTGTGTTGTATCACACACAGCTAAACTGATAATGACTTACTTTCTGAGACAGAGACAATGGTGTAAATCATAATTTACATACTGCTGATCAGCACAATACGCCATTACTCCTTCCAGGGCAAAGGCACCATGAAAGGACAAAACATTCCAAGTGTGGAAATGGATCTCAGGACAATGCAGAGGCACTCACAGTCACACAGGGTAAACACCAGGTCCATGATTAGAGTTTAAACCCAGACCTTTTGCCCTTTAAACCAAACATCTTTCCAAAAGATAATGCTCCTATAATGGTCCATTGTGTGGCTCCACAAGCAGAAGTAATGAAAGGAAAAGGAAGCCAGCGCTTCAACAGAAGCAAGAAAAGTAACTACAGATATTCACAGACACTGGATATGATCTACTAAATCTAAGCAAGTAAGACTAATCAAGACTCAATTAAGAAATGCTTGCCTTTAATCCCATCCCGACAATATCCACATAAAATCAGGGTAGTAGCTTATGAACACTGGTTCACTCTGCTACTTCAAGATTCAGATTATGACATAATGTCTTCAAAGAGACAGACACTGGCTGGATGATTCATTTTCAATTCTAGGAGGTGATAACATGAAGTGAGGTCTGTCCCACCACAGACACTGGACGTGGAGAGTGGTCAGACAGCGTGTGTGACCAGCATCCCCAGACACAGTCAGAATGTTAAGTGTCTGGGGCACAGCCAACAGAAGCGGCACCTCTCTAAATGCAGCAACACCGCTTCTGATGCAGGATGACTTGGAAAGGTGTAATTTCTGGAATGAAATTCTTTAGGATGCCAAATGATTTTAGTTTTAAAAAGTCAGATGGAAAGTCTAATAGATATTACTCGTCATAACACACTGTATGCATAACTCTCTGCTGAAAAGTCTGCTGATGAAGACTCATTAAAGTAGGAGCTCTACTCCGCATGTTCAGAAAAGCACACTGCACCTGCCTTGGCTCAGTTAAACCTTCTCCCTCCTGGAATAAGAATGTGCAAATACTCTTGTTCATCTAACTGTCCTCACTAAAACACTCAGGTGTGAACAGTCTAGGCTGACCACTCTTCTGGGGCCTGATCTTCGTATCTGAAAGAAATGCTACATCTTGAATCTTGCTTCAACGTCTGTGTGGGGGGAGGGGGACTCTGAAGGAAAGTCATGGACAGAGCTTTTGCTGTGACCACTACACATCCAAACCTCAAATACTGGAATAAATGAAGAGTCATAAGTCTTATGTCCTATTATCACACTCCAAATATTACACTTTCAGGGGTCAGCTTACTACAGGAATTTGTGAGAACCACAGTTGATAAGTATTAAAGTCAGAAGTAAATAGTCTATATATTTATCCTTTAATGGGTCAATGATAAAGTAATAACTTTATCTGAAGGCAATGTGGAAAGGGTCTAACATGTATTAGAACATTTAAAACCACCAAAGAAGTACAGAACTCATGTGAGGCACCATACATGTTATCCTACTTATTAATTCTGCACAGTAATTATAAAAAGATAAAAAAAAATAAGGCAAAGGAACAGAGAAACAGACTAAAACATAAATAAATGACAAAATTCTAAACACAAACATAATTGTGATGACAACAAGCACAAAATAAATTTAACAACTTTGAAAATCATTAACTACAAGACGGAAATGCCTCTGAGCAATGAGGAAGATGCCCAGCAGTGAGAGCACTGGCTGCTCTCCAGCAGACCTGGCTTTGATTCCCAGCACCCACATGATGGCTCACAACCATCTGTAACTCCAGTCCCAGTGCCCTCTTCTGGCTTCTGTGGGCACTGCATGCACACGCACTGCATGCATATAGAACATACAGAGAGGCAAAACATCCATTTACATAAAATACAAAGAGGGTAAAAGTAAAGTAAGCTTCTCTCCTGCAGGCAATAGGTAGTTCCTCTGGGCCTGCACTTGCGAGACAGGGGCAGGTAGATCTCTGCAACTGTCTGTACAGTGACTGTCCCGCCAGCCAGGGCTCTGCACAGTAAGACCCAACTCCAAAATAATACCTTTTCCTCCTCAGCTCCCACGTGTTGCATTTTAAATAAACTTTTGGATTCTTGTGGGCCTTTAACTTTCATACATACACAAAGATATCAAGCAGTCATTCGCCAACCATCAACTGAACCCACGGTGCTGTCTGCAGATACTGCTCTCAGCACCTATCTTCTTTGCTCACTGATTGTGTTCAAAAATAATCTGTGCCAAATCAGGAAAAATGATGTAAAGGCAAAAAACAAACAAAATAAATAAACAAGCAAATAAACAAATGCCAAATTAGAGAAAAGAAATGGTATGAGAATCAAACGGGAGTTAACTTTTTACAAAAGGATTGCACAGTAGAAAAGGGATGTAAACTTTTTTTACTTTTACTTCTAAAGAATTCTAATGCCGATACCAAAATTAGCCAGTGACATATTGAGATATATAACAAGACTGAGCTAAATTTAAGATGTTCCTTCTCTGAAGCCTTCGCCAGCTCCCAGACTACTTATTCAATAGCTTCTTACCCTAGATACTGCACACACACTGTTTTACTTAAGCACCACAGTGACTCGGCTACTGTGGATTAACACAACTGCTGACCTCCAACTCCAGCTTACCTAACTGCCCAAGTTAACACTGCAACTCAGTAGCCAAGCTCGGCTGAAGTCGAGGTTGGCTCCACAGCACTGAGACAGACCATGTTGAGCTGCCTCTGCCACCCACCACTCTCGTCAGCAGCCACTTTATACACCACCTCCTTGGCTACACTTCCTCCTGAGTGACACAGACATCAGCACTGCTATTTCCATGATCCGAGACTGAGACTCGCAGAGGTCCCAGAGTAGCAGGAGTGGCCCCTGAAGGCCCTAACTCAAAGCCCATTTGGTCTCAGCAGCCTTTCCCTTACAAGAAAAGGAGGATTCTGTGTGTGCAGGAAGACCAGGTCCCGCCTGACTTTTTATTGGGATAAAAACTTGAGGCTGGAGAAAGTACAGAGAGCACTTGCTGTCTTTGCAGAGAACCCAGTTCAGTTCCCAGCAAGCAGAGTGGTTTACAGCCCTCTGCACCTCCAGCTCCTGGGGCCCCAATGCCCTCTTCCGACCTCCATGGGCATCAGGCAGACCTGTGGTGAACACACAAAACACTAACAAGTGAGATGGATAAATCGAACTTTTAAAAAGAGAATATCTATAATTAAATTTTCACTTCCTCAAGAAAAACAACAATTTCTCATGGTTTTGCTTTAAGTCCTGGTTAGACTTAATTGCCAATTTGGCAGTCTGGAGTTATGTGAGAGGAGAAGACTCAGCTGAGAAATGAGCTAGATCAGATTGGTTTGTGGCCATGCCTGTGAGGATTTATCTTAATAATTGATGAGGCCCAACCCACTGAGGGTGCTACAATTCTTCAGGCAGAGGTGCTCCTGGACTTTTATTAAAAATCCATTCAAGGCCAGGCATGGTAGCATATGCCTTTAATCCCAGCACAAAAGAGATAGAGGCAAGTGGATCTCTGTGAGTCAGGGGGCCAGTAAGGGGAACAGGAAAGACAGCCTTTTAAAACAAAAATAGTTTTGTTAAAGCTAGTTATACACAAGCTAGAGTGAGCAAAGTGGCATCCTCCAAGTTTCCTGTCCTGAGGTCCTCCCCTAAAGGATGTGCTGTGACCGACCAGAGGATGCCTTCCTCCCAGGTCACTCCATGGTCACATCGCTTTGTCAGAGCAACAGAGAAGCAAACTAGACCACTTAGCACTGCTCTCAAGCAGACGATCACCAACAGGAAAGGAGAGTAAACCTGCCTAGGAAAAGGACCATCCAGTGTTATGTCCTGCCACGATCGGCCTGTAACATAAGCCAGGGATGAGGTCAAGCTCTGTGCACGCCTTAAATGTCCACTGTGTGGTCTGCATTCTTTTCTACTGGTAGCATTAATCGATCAGTTCTACCTCACCCACAAAATGAACCATCTCAATAGTATCTGGACAGGTGTCCCCTCTTTCTGTCTCTGGTTCTCATGAGGAAGAGGCTAGTGTTACTCATAAAATAAACCAAACCCCACACTGTAAGTACAGCAACTGGGTTCTACCGTTCATACAAAGACCCATGTGCTGGAACATATGCCAACACACATAAAGCCCAATCTGAAAGGAAAAACTACATACAGTTTGTGCTTTCACAACCTAAAATGAACCATCCGTTTTTAGTTCACACCCACTCAAGAAAAGCCCTGGGCTAACCACAGCAGCCAGCTGTCTGAGGCTGGGAAGACTTTTGAAGCAAGTCAATCTCCAGTCTGCAAATGTGACCTCAGGCTTGGCTGCAGCTACAGGCTGAATGTGAAAGCAGGAAACCATGAAAACTAATGAAGATTGCCAAGGAAGCAGCATTCCAAATATAAACCTACGTCACAACACCATTTATTCTGGTGGAAGGTAGGTATGACTCAAAAACATGAGAATCTTTATATTCCAATCTTAATTTCCTAAGTCTACCTAATGTCATTTACGATTGAAGAGAGAGAGGTCCAAATGTGGCCAAAAATGAAAACCCTAAAGAAATGTACAAACAGCTTTAAATAATGGGGCTATCAACAAGACTAGTAAAATATATTTGAAAAGATAAGAAAAAATTTAAATCAGCTATAAAGGCTCTTTTATCTCTAAATTAGCAGATACCTGCAGTTCAATGAATAAACTGGTATAAACAGGATGCTCCTCCAGGCTAGGTAGCCCCTGGGCAGCAATTGCCTATTTTATATACAGACAAAAAAGACACCTACAGAATGGTGACTGATAATCTCTGCCAAGTCAGAATAACCAGCCCTTCAAAATCCTACGTTACAAAGGTCTGTCAAATGGTACTGGGTGAGAAGGCTGAAGACTGACTCTTACCTGTTGCTAACAGGGGACTGTACCGGGAGACAGTCATCTCATCAACTTGCCTCAGTTCGGGAAGCCGTATCAGGCTTCCTATATTTTCAGATAGCACTGGTCATTCTCAGATTTCTGACGGGGTGGAAGACTAGGTATAGTCTCACAGCTCACCCAGGTCAGGTCATTTAACATTGAGAATACATTCTTAATTGGATAGTTTTCAGATAGTATACAAGCTAACCAAGATATAATACATAGATTTTAAGCCTTCCTTAAGCTGAGATAGATAACAAAATACACTATTTAATTGACAAAAATGATGAACTGGGTGTTAGGTGTACCTTACACTTTGTAAGTTACAAAATGGTAATAGTTGTGCTCAGCTTACATTTGAAAGAAAAGTAATTTTTTTAATTAGACAGACAGGGTGAACTGTAGTTGATGTCTATATGCAGGTGAGGGCTGGCACAAGATAAGGTAAGGCCTGAGATTAGGCAGTGAAAAAGTAGGGCAGGAGAGAGGGAGAAAAAAAAGAAGATCCAGGGACTAAGCCACTACCTAAATACTATACATGGACTGACCCTGGACTCTGACCCCATAGGTAGCAATGAATATCCTAGTAAGAGCACCAGTGGAAGGGGAAGCCCTGGGTCCTGCTAAGACTGAACCCCCAGTGAACTAGACTATTGGGGGAGGGCGGCAATGGGGGGAGGGTTGGGAGGGGAACACCCATAAGGAAGGGGAGGGGGGAGGGGGATGTTTGCCCGGAAACCGGGAAAGGGAATAACACTTGAAATGTATATAAGAAATACTCAAGTTAATAAAAATAAAAAAAAAAAAAAAAAAGAAGAGAAGAACCAAGATGTAGGTAGAGAAGGTCAACCCAGACCCATGTGGCCTCAAAGGGCCACAGGTAGTTATATTTCATAAGGGATGGATTTTTATAGGACAATTTGTCTTATGTAGGTAGGCAGTGATATCATTATCAATTGGTTCGGAGTTTATTGTGCAGACTTTTGTGGAATTTGAATTTACTCATATAAATCTAATTGCTAAGTTACAAAAACAAATTCAGATGTCCCCAGGGCAGTGCACTGGCTACTGACCCGGTTACCATGAAAAGACCGCAGTGCCGACCTGCAGCCCCAGTGCACCACGCCTGGCTCACGTTGGGGGGTCACAGGCAGCTCCATCAGTAAGTAGATCTAAAATAGGAAAAAATCAGAAGGAAGACACTGGAGCAAAAGTGCAAGCAGAGTCGCTGGCCACTGGGGGTCAAGAGAATCTCCAAACACCCTTTCCTACCCAGACAAAATGCCTGAGCCCTGGGAGACCAAGTAACATCACTGTGGAAAGAAACAATTCACCAACCAGTTCAGAAGATAGTAAAATATTAACCAATACTTCAGACGGAAAAATAAAGTATTAGCATTTTTTCTTTGTGAATACTTTATGAATTAGACAAATAAAAAATCTTTATTCAAATAAAACCATATCTACTACAATGGTCAGAGATATGCTAGATACCAAAGACACAAAGATAAGACAAAATTCGACCTCTCACCGATGAGGTGGGTAGCAGGCAATGTTTCTTTAGATGGGAGCCAAGGGTATATGACACAGAAGAGGAGTCTCTGTAATAGAAGGGCAGACACAGGGAGCAGAGTGAGGAAGGAATTCAGACGAGAAGCCAGACTGTGGAAGACAAAGAGGTGCCAACGTGAGTCTTCTTCAGGAGTAAAGCCTAAAGGGAAAGCAGACAGCAGCACAGGACACCAGCAGACTAGGGACCAGCAAGAACCTGAGAGCGGCATCTGTGGGCAGCACCGGGCATGCCGACCAGAAGCAGTGCAGCAGGGTTAGACCAAGGCAGAGGACTGGTGCAGGCCTTTACACAACAGTATCTGCTACCAACCAGATGTGGACCATGAAACAAAGATGAGTAAACGGCCGGATGTTGTGGCCTTCACCTTTAATCTCAGCATTGGAAGGCAGCGGCAGGAGGGTCTTTGTGAGTTCAGGGGCCACACAGAGAGAGACCCTGTTTCAGATTAGACAGACAGACAGACAGACAGGGTATTTTTAGGGGCAAAGAAGAGATGAAATAAATCTGAGACTAACTAAACTGAGATAGGACAGAGTTTAACTAGCCAGGGGTCAGATCAAGGTCATCCTAAAGTGAGAAGACATTGACCTGGGGCTGGCACAAACAGTAACAGTCAAGAAGCCTGGGAGGAAGGAAGGTACCTGTGGCCCCAGCAGGTGCTGCCAAAATCAAAACTCCTTACTGGGGTTGGGGATTTAGCTCAGTGGTAGAGCGAGCGCTTGCCTAGCAACCGCAAGGCCCTGGGTTCGGTCCCCAGCTCCGAAAAAAAGAAAAAAGAAAAAAAAAAGAGAAAAAAAAATTCTTACTGCTTGTTGCTAGGCTGAAATCAAACAACTTCTTTCTACCCTTACATAGCCCTCAAGAAGGTTTCCTGCGGCCTTCTACGTTCTCTGGAAGACATTTACAATGTCCACTTACACCTACAGGCACAAGTTACACCAAGCAACTTTTCTCACTTGCCACAAAGTCCCTAAGGACAGCCATGAATCCAAGGAATCATTTACTCCTTTCTCCCTCCTCCTACAACATTTACAAGACAGAAGAGTGAGTGCAGAGCATAGAACTGTCTGTCACTCCAGTCGGGAGGGATTATTGAGTTTGGTTTAGCTCCATTTTAAGTCTGAGCTCTCAAAAGACGTCAGTGGTCTGTGGTAGGAGCTAACATCTGCAGATCAGATGGAGATCTGCAGAGATGAACGCAGCAGCACCACCGCTGTGCAGGCGCTGTTTAAACAGAGGTCAGCGTGGGAGAGTCCAGACAGGGAGAACAGAGACCCCAGCGAAGGACCAACATCTAGAAAACGCTAATGTGACACAAGCTGAGAGGTGCTGTGTCTTACTTTTCTATTGCTGAGAAGAGACACTATGACCAAGGCAACTTATAGAAGAAAGCACTTAATCTGCGGGTTCACAGTTCCATAAGGTTAGAAGCATGACCACAGGCTGGGGTGGTGCTGAAGCAAGAGCTGCCCTACAATGATCCATAAACACAGGCAGACAGCCAACTGGGAATGGCATAGGCTTTAGGAACCTCGGAAGCCCGCCCCCAGTGACACACCTCCTCCAACAAGGCCACTCCTCCTCAACCTTCCCAAACTGGGAACCAATTACTCAAATATATGAGCCTATAGGGGGGTGGGGGGTCATGGGAGAGGGGTAGGTATTCTAATTCAAACCACCACATCCTGCTTTAATTTTAATTTTTACTTTAGATTTGGGGACGAGGATGTGTGTGTGTGCACGTCATCTCATGGCATGTGAAGGTCAGAGCATGACTCTGTGGTCCCTTCATTCTGCCCTTAAGCAGACCACAAGGATTAAACTCAGGCTGCCAGGCTGGGTGGCAAATGCCTGCTTTTAGTTCATCTTTCTCCCAAATTCCTCACTAACCAAAAGCAGAGACCTGGGTTATTAAAGGATGGATGGAGATGTCCGGTATTCTGAATACTGAAGACAGTCAATGCATTTTACCAATTCTGATTGGGGGCAATAACTTCTCATTTGCCCATTCTGTCAAGAAAAGCAGGATTTCATTTATGAGACATTTCCAGATTAAAAAGCAAGGCCTTTCCCATGGGAGATTTAAGTTCAGACACCTTAGAGTCAAGTGGATGAGGCAACACCAACAGAAGACACAGGGCCTGTGCTGTCTTGGCATGTTCTGATGCCTCTCAGGACAGTCAAGTTCAGTATTGTTCAAGGAAACAGAGGGCTCTGCTACAGGCGAGAAGTAGAAATGAAGACCACACTCTGGGTTGGAGAACTCCTGAACACACTTTTCATATAGTAATTGAATGCCAATAATACAAAACACCAAATCCAAAAACATCCAAAAATCTGAAATGTTTTACAGGCTGACAATTAGAAAATGTTACACTGTCAAAAACTGTTTCATGTAGGAAATAATAACATATTAATTACTTTTAACAGGTTGTATAAAGTCTACATGAAACAAAATGAACTTCATATTTGGGTCCCATGACAAAAATGTGTATATATAAATATTGCAAAACCAAAAATATCTGGTTGCAAGATTGCAAAGAACTGATACTCAAATTGAAGATAACATTTCCAAGGCCATTTCTTTAGTAATTCAGTTTTTTTTTTCTATAGACAAATATTTTCTTTACAGACAAAATGGCAAGGAATTCTGTGTTGTAAAATATGGATGGGATTTTTGCTATCTGTGTGTAATCTGCATGCATGTGAATGTATGCATTTGTAATGTGAGAGCATATGAGCAGGCATGGGCATGTCACAAAGTGTGCATGGAAGCCAGAGTCCAACTCTGGGTGTCAGCCCTGCCTTCTGCTCTCTTCAGAGCAGTCTCCTTGCCCTTCACTACTGCCTGTGACAGGCCAGCTGACCTCTGAGTCAAGGGTTGTCTGGTCTCATCATGTCTCCATGCAGGGATGGACAGACGGGATGAAGTACACACACTGGGAGTTCAAATATTTACAGGGGAAGTCTTGTGCGCACTGAGGGGCTCCTCACCCGCATCTTAACTGTCAGCTCTGTCACTGGTAAGGCATTTCCAACCCTCCTGATGCCACCGGAGGATGAGCACAGTACAGCACTGAAGACTGGCGGGCGGGGGAGAAAGGCTTATTGACTAACATGAGGGAAAAAGAAAGACCAAGAAAAAAAATTAATTACTCCGTTGTTAGAACCTTGGGATTTACTATTGTCACAACAGTTAAAGTTGACCCTTAAGTTTTCAGAGTAGTGGGAAAAAGTTGGAAACTGACTTCTCAGAGCAGGGAAGGGGAACTTGTACATGGAGAAGAGACCCCAAGAGAAGGAAGATGAGGGACAGAGGATAATGAGAGGGAAAGAGGGAGAAACAAAGTCAGGAGATGAGGGAGTCAGAGAGGGTAAGGGAACAGGGAAAAGAGAAGACCGGCTTGAGTTGGCTTGTACAGCTGTGAGTTGGAAGAGGGACAGCACTGTCACCCAGGCACCTCCACGAATTTGACAATGTAAGCACCCACACAAGTGTCGGTTTCATCAGTGCCACAGACAAGCTTGTCTTACCATTCAACAAAGGGGAGCTATCAGGCTTCGCCTTATACATGTAACAGAAACCTTTTAGAACCCTGAGTTTGGAGTTGAAGAGATGGCTCAGTGGTGAGAGCACTTGCTGCTCTTCAGAGGACCTGGGTTTAAGTGACTGCCAACACTCGACAGCAGCTCACAACTCTCGCTAACTCCAGTTCCATAGGACCTAATGCCTTCTTCTGGAACACACAGTTAGTTACCAGGCATACACACGGCATGTAAACAGACACACAAATGTGACTTCCATACATGTAAAATAAGATAATAATGAGTACGGCTTACATTGATTCCAGGTATTTACTTAACACTGTCTTACTGCATGGCATTTCAAAGATTAATAAAAAATATTATTTAAAACTTGATTTGCCAAACTATCATGATGCACTGATGCAAAGTCTTTTCTATAAGCTAAGATAGCATGAACATGTTATCTGAAAAATGAGGAAACCTTTAAGGTCCTCTATATAATCTCGGCTCCCTGAGCAGGCATGAGCAGCACGACGATTCCACAGCTATGATAAGTGGGGCTCCATCCTTGTCACTCACTATTAAATCCGCACAGAAGCTCTAGGTAAGATCGATAATTACTTTGCTTTTCTTCCAAAGCCAGTTGGAAGGCCACATAGACACTACCCTACGACTGTGTAGCAAGAATAAACTGAAGTTACTTTCTCTTCAGTGTGTGAGTGGGTAGGTAGGTGAGGTTTGGACACGAGACTATGATCTATCTATGAATCTTTATCTCATTAATCAACTTTACAGTTGAGGTCTGTATTATTATATCTTTGCCAGCAAATTTAATGTTAAGAAATCCAGGGGTTGGGGATTTAGCTCAGTGGTAGAGCACTTGCCTAGCAAGCACAAAGCCCTGGGTTCAGTCCCCAGCTCTGAAAAAAAGAAAAAAGAAAAAAAAAAAAAAAAATCCAATACATTCTGTTTTCAGCTGGCCAAACAGCCCGAAGAGGAGCTGCATTCTGAGGACGCCATGTGGGACGCTAACCCGAAGGAAGCAGCACTCGGGCTCTCCTAAGAAATCTCAAAAATCATCTATCAGAAACCAAGTCTTAGTGACTGGCATGTCCTGTCCATTACTAGTGTGACTTCCACCCATACAGTGTGATGTGTCAGGACAGAGAGCAATGAGTCAGACAAAGGACAGTCAGGGACAGCCAGTCCTTCCTAATTGAAAACTGCACAGAGAAGGTAACCAGCAGTGGCGGTGCCTGTGTGTAACCTCAACCCTTGAAGAGGGACGATCATGAGGCTAAGCCAGTTTGAGCTACAACATAAGTTTAAGTCCAGCCTGGGCTACACAGAGAGAAGAAGTGGGGGAAGGGGGAAAGAAGGACAAAGAGAAGGGAGCAAGAGACCTCACCATGACGACCATCTGTGTTGAAGGCCTTGCCATATGTCCGAAATTAAAAGTGTGGACATAACTTCTTGAAATGCTTTCAACCGTGGCAGCCATCTTCCAGTAACTCACCAAAATGACGAACACAAAGGGAAAGAAAGAGGAGGGGCACTCACTTACGTTCTTTAGTCACATGGAGTTGTTCCTTCGGCCACATACATGTGCTCTACAAGAAGAGTGATATTGTAGACATCAAGGGAACGGGCAGTGTTCAAAAAGGAATGCCCCATAAATGTTACCACAGCAAAACCGGAAGAGTCTACGACGTCACCCAGCATGCCATGGGCATCATTGTAAACAAACAAGTTAAGGGCAAGATTCTGGCCAAGAGGATCAATGTGTGGATTGAGCACATCAAGCACTTGAAAGCAGAGACAGCTTCCTGAAGCAGGTGAAGGAGAACGGTCAGAAGGAAAAAGAAGCCAAAGAGAAGGGCAGCTGGGTTCAGCTGAAGCACCAGCCTGCGCCACCCAGAGAAGCGCACTTTGTGAGGACTAAGGGAAAGGAGCCTGAGCTGCTGGAGCCCATTTCATACTGATTCACAGCCTAATGGACACAAAGGAAATAAAGGGTCCTACTGAAAAACCAAATGCTTTATAAATGTAAGACTCGCTAGCACAAACACAATGCCCACATTTTTCTCATTGGCTAGGTGCTTCATTGACAGCTGACAACACTGGGTACAGTAAGGACACCACTAAGGACACCTCAGACAGTTCACATACGCATGACTCAACACATGACTGCTACTGAGGTCGGTTACACTGACTATGCTTTACGTACAGTCTTTCTAGAGCGACATCTACACCATTTAGGGCATTCATTGATGTCGCTATTCCACCCAAGAGCAAAGTTCTAGAACTCTCCAATGAGGGTGTGCAGGATCCTGCTGTGTACCGCCAGAGACAATGTACGGCGTCCTCTTCTGAAGGACAACTTAGTATTACAAACTAGCATTGCAATAATCCTACACCTACACCAACAGCAATAATCAAAGAGATGACAGCCATCACCTGTGCTCAGCACAACAGCCTTCCAAAATCACACTACATGGGCTGCAAAGATGGCCCCGTGGTTAAGGGCACTTTCTGCTCTTCCAAAGGTCCCATCTGTTCTTAGCACCCACATCACACAGCCCACAACTGACTGAAAATCCAGCTTTACGAGCTCCTACTTCCTCTCTGGCCTCTGCAGGCACAGGCAGGCACACACACACACACACACACACACACACACACACACACACACACACACAAGACACACACACACACGATACACAGACCACACGAGATACACACACAGACCCAAAATTTAAAGATATATATTTTAAGACAGAATTTCCTTTTTAATATTTATTTTCTAAGTGTGTGCGTGTGTGAGTGGCTGCAGGTACCAGCAGAGGCTGAGGCACCAAGCCCCTGAGTTATGGTAGTTATGACCTACCTGACATGAGTGCTGGGACTCAAACTCAAACCCTCTGGAAGCACAACATATGCTGCCAATCACTGAAGCATCTGCTACGCCAAAGAAAGGATAAAGCTTTAAAAAAATTAAATATTCTTTATAAATATAAAAAATGTATAAAGACAGTGAATGAGCTCCAAGTGTCACTCAATGCTGTTTGCTGTTGGCAAAGGTGCTTCTGCTAACATATATATGTGATTTTTAACTGACAGGAAAGCCTCGCGATCTTAGAATATAGTTCTCGGCAGCAGTTGCCAGGGTCAGCATGCCTGAAATGTTATAAAAACCTGGAAATCTACCCTTGGAATGAAAATAACTTAGCCACACAGCTTTAATCCTAGAACTTGGGAAACAAAGGCAGGCAGATCTGAGTTTAAGGCCACCCTGGTCTACAAAGTGAGTTCCAGGACAGCCAGGGCTACAGAGAGAACCCCAATCTCAAAAAGAGATAAAAGAAAATGACTTGACCTGCACACCTTCTACCTACGGATGATGCGTAGTGCTCACAGGACTTGGAACTGTTTCAGCCTGCAGACCTGGGTCACTGACTGTCTCTCTCTCTCTCTCTCTCTCTCTCTCTCTCTCTCTCTCTCTCTCACACACACACACACACACACACACACACACACACACACACACACACACAAACGTACACACTGGTTTACCATGATCTGTACATGAGTGTCAAATGCTCTCTCCCTGAAGAAATTTAACATAAAAATCCAAAAATTAAAAAAAAAAAAAGTAAAAGTACTGCTGGTCAGTTACGGTACAACTTTTAAGCCCAGCACCCGGGAGGCAGAGGCAGGAGAATCTCTGTGAGTTCTACGCCAGCCTGGACTACAGAGCTAATCTTAGGACAGCTGAATCTACAAAAAGAAATCCTGTCTCAAAAAAGTAAAATAAATGCATACTACATGCACACATACTACTTACATGTACACACACACACACACACACATACATACACACTGACACACACATACACATACACACTGACACACACATACACATACACACTGACACACATACAGACACTCACACACACACACACTCACACACGCACACTCACACACGCACACACACAGATAAAATTAAAGGCAGAAAAGCTCAAGCGCCTCCACAGGACCAGGAGTCCTCAGGTGCTGTGGCCTAGATAAGCAGATATTTGTACCCATTTGCCATATACACCTCTAATCTTTTAAAATACTTTGTCCAGAAATGTGATTTTATGGCAGGAGAAACAGCTCAGTAGTTAGGAGCACTGGCTGCTTTTCCAGAGGACCGAGGTTCAATTCCCAGCACTTACGTGGCAGCTCATAACCAGCTGCAGCTGCAGTGCCAGAGGACCTAACACACCTCGGGGGCACTGCTCACATGTGGAACTCAAACATATGTGTAGGCAAAACACCCATACACATAAAGATAATCAAAACATAAAATGTTAGAAAACGGTTTTTGAAAAATTAAATGCAATTACTAGTTACATGTAGTACTTTTAAAGACTGTCCAGGGCCACCCATTGCAGTACCATCCATGATACAGTGCTCAGCACTGAGTGCCCAAGGGAAAACCAATCATGGACAAGCACTCACTAACATCACCTTCTATCTAAATGGTATACATCAGTATTCTGTGGAAATTCTACAATTTCCTGCTGCCTTTGGGGTATGCAGATTTCTGAATCATTTAGTGACTGGTTCAGAGCAAGTGAACACTGGATGAACAGATAGTTGATACAATCTATACCAATTAGACCTGACTTTTTTTCTCCAGCCCATGCTACATAAAGAACCTGCCACAACATCACTCTGAAGGATGGTCACTAAGTAGTGGCTTCTCTGTCACTGCTGTTTGCACTATGACAGATACTGAGCACAGTGTGTTCAAAACTGCTCCTGGTTAAGTCAGATAACTTACCAATTAAGAGAAGACTCATGATGGGCGCTTGGTGTCACAGCCTGAAGCAAGAGGATCTCAAGTTCCAGGCTACTCTTGCTTACATAGAAAGACCTCAGTCTCAAGAACAATACTGAGGGCTGGAGAGGTGGCTCAGCGGTTAAGAGCACTGACTGCTCTTCCAGAAGTTCTGAGTTCAATTCCCAGCAACCACATGGTGGCTCACAACCATCTGTAATGGGATCTGATGCCCTCTTCTGGTGTGTCTGAAGACAGCTACAGTGTATTCATGTACCATGTACATAAAATAAATAAATATTTCTTTTTTTTTTTTTTTTTTTTTTTTTTGGAGCTGAGGACCGAACCCAGGACCTTGCGCTTGCTAGGCAAGCGCTCTACCACTGAGCTGAATCCCCAACCCCAATATTTCTTTAAAGAACAAAACTGAGCCAGGAAGGGGGGTAGCTCCATGAGGGAAGTGCTTGCTGTGCAGGTCTAACGACCTCAGTTTGACCCCAGAACATACGAAATAGTGGAAGAGAACAGGGCATCACGCTGTCTTCTGACCGCCATATATTCACCATGGCACAACAGCACCACATGTGCACATCATGCACACACACACACACACACACACACACACGCACACGCACACACGCACACGCTATCTTTGTAATGAATAAAGAACACAGAGAAGGTTCTGAGAGAAAAGGAAACGGTTCGGCAGAAAGATGGTAACTAGCTGGTACCTAGGACTTGGTAACAAACGCTTGGTAAAGCAGAGCCTCAGTTTTCACTCTATGAGCCTTGCCGTTGAGCCTCACTGTCACAGTGAGGCTGGGGCTTGGGCTGTGCTCTCTCATGCAGGAGAGACTAGACAACTGTGACACCACGTCTTAGGATGAGACCCACTTGCTCCATTTCTGGTGGGAATAGAAAATTTTCTTTTGAAAAAAAAAATAGGATTTAGAATACCATTAAATGTGATACAGCCTGTATTTTACTTCAATTAAGTGTAAACAAAATGGCAAGATATTAAGTAACCATTAGTACTGTGTAAACTATGTGACCAAAAAGAACAGATGGCATCAAAACACTGACACTGTGGGGAAATGTTTGGTTTAGTGTTACTTTGGGCGTGCAGAAATAGAAAGCATTCAGATTTATTTTAATTTCTATTTCACATTAAAATAAATGTAAGCGATTAGGGATTTAGAGCGCTTGCCTAGCAAGCGCAAGGCCCTAGGTTCGGTCCTCAGCTCCGAAAAACAAAATGTAAAAAATGTAATAAACTAATGAGACAAAAACCTAACATTTGTATACTTGATAGTTTATAAGAGTTAATATAAACTACTCGTGGCTATAATTTAATCTATGCCTGTGGCAAAGAATACATTATATTGAAAATCTTCCTACAAAGTTCTTAATTTATAAACTGCAAATTCTTCACATACAATCACAGGTTGAGTCTAGAACACGGTGCTCACAGCCCAGGCCAGAGAAGACCTGGGTTATCCTGAGAACCATGGCAAACAGGTGAGGAGCAGAACAGCCCTCCCAAACAGATCTGGGTTTGAAATGGTTTGTACAGTCTATGATGTGAACAACCTTCCTTACATCAGAAACCACACAGAATCAAGGTTTACGTTGATAACGAATATAACAGTGCGGGAAGGGAAGCAAAGGGCAGCTCAGATAAATGCCTGCTTTTTTTTTTTTTTTTAAACCAGAAATTACATGGCCAGACTACACTTTTACATTGGTTCAAGAAAATTTTAAAAGTAAGTACAACTTAAAAAGTTAACAGTTTAAAAGGTATAAATATGTCACAAGACGGACTCATCCCCCCAGGTCCCCAAAGCAGGCTCTTTCTTACATGATTTACAAGGTAAGCTTTTAAGAGGATTTACCTGAGTAATGATTCTGCTATGGAAAACAAATCTGAAAGCTAAAGTTAACAAACATGCATGCCCTCTAGGACCTATTAAAGATGATAATCGGTGGGAAACAGTGCCTCAGAGGATGGGCCCTGTGACTGGCTGCATTATAACACCTACCCTGGGCAACACCTCCCACAGCTGCTTATAAACCTAGAATCAATAAAAATGTGGAGAGGTTCACTTACCAACTGCATGCATGCAAATGCTCATATCGGCACTATTCCTTCCTAACCAAATAGCCACAAACAAGAAACACCCCTAACACCCATCCGCGGGTGAAATGGATAGACGGAGACCCAAGATACAAATATTGGAGTGCAGAGACCAGATACATGAACACATGTGTAACACTGGAAGACCAGACAAAGGACACCCATGGAACTGGGAGGGGGTAGGATCATGTCTCCTGTCTTTATTCACCTTGGTTTTGGGGGACAGAGCCAGAGGTCCCACACATGCCAAGCACATGCCTTCCCACTGAGGCATAGCTTCCTTTCCTCACCGCCCTTCTCTAATCCCCCCCACATATCACTTCCCTTACTACTACACTTAACTTCTGAATGCCGTCTCCACTGCATTCTGCTCAAGGGTCCCTGCAGGGAGGGCCACACAGAACATTTTCAACCCCTCAGTTCTTCAAGCCCAGAAGTCTAGTGCTTATGCAGTGCTCCACATCCTTATGCACTGCTCCACATCCTTATGCAGTGCTCCACATCCTTATGCACTGCTCCACATCCTTATGCACTGCTCCACATCCTTATGCAGTGCTCCCCATTCTTATGCACTGCTCCCCATTCTTATGCGATGCTCCACATCCTTATGCACTGCTCCCCATTCTTAAGCGGTGCTCCACATCCTTATGCGGTGCTCCACATCCTTAGTTCACACCTGCCAAATGTCTGTTTTCAGATGTAAGCTTTCAAACTGCTCCCAGAGTTCTCTGTCCAAGCAAACGAAGCTCACTGCTTTCATTCTACAAGTCTGAGAGGAGGCTCTCCCACTCCTGCTTAATTCATCTCTCACACACAAAACACAAGCAGAAAGGGGCAAACCATACAATCTACTAGTGGAGGCTTTATCAAAAATCTCAAAGGATGTTGTACCATGTATTTAATGCCATCATATGAGCATCATACATTTTCCAACATCCAATTTGGCTTCCTGTAACCAAGCATGGAGTTTTTTGTTTTTTGGGTTTTGTTTTCTCCCCCCCCCGCCCCAGGGTTTCTATTTATACAGTATTCAAACAGAAACTGAATAGCCATATGCAAAAATGAAATCAAATCCTTATAAACTTCTAAATCCTTACATCAATATTAAAACCCAAAATGGATCTGAGTCTGACATCAGCCTGGTCTACAAAAGTGGGTTTCAGGACAGCCAGAGCTACAGAGGAACCCTGCCTCAAAAAACAAAACAAACACAAAACAGGAGGAAGAATATATAACTTCTTAAAAATAAGCATAGTACAAAATCTAAGTGGACCAGGCTTGGTAAAGATCATAATGTGTGATACAACATTATAAACTAAACTTTAAACACACACACACAACTGTGTTTCATATGGTTTGTAAAATCCCATTATCTTCAATAAAAATACTAATATAAATACTAAACATAAATTAAAATAAGTACTCAGCCACCTCTGACTCAATCTACCATCCAGAAAGAAAAGTCTATATCCTGTCAAGAGAGAAAGTAAGAAGGCAGTATCAGTGTAGGGCCAGGGAAGGGGAAAGTGCAATCGTCAGTGATGGCTGGGAGACATCAGTGAGGACGGAAAGGAAGCTGTGACTGTGTCCACCCTCACTGATCAGACCATGGCGCACAGCCTAGACGAAGAGCACGCCCTGCTCTGCACCCCTGCCATCAAACACCCCCCTCGCTATTTGTCAGGGTGCCTGTGTGCTCTAGAATAAGAAAGACACACGTGCACAAGCTGTATACATGGCATGTCCTTGTCCAGAGGTAGGGACAACATGCCATCCTGTCGCTTCTCAGCAAGGCTACTTATTCAGCACTGGTAACACAGGCCACAGGATACTGTGCATGACTTCTCTCCCTGATTTCTCCACTCATGATTAAGGTAACTAGTACTATGGACTCGGTGTTTGCTGATTACTAGGATGCTACGGAGACCCTCTTTACAACATTAAAAATGTTGTACTGAAGTACAATGAGCTTGTCCTTTTAAGTCTTGCCCTGAGGAAACGTAAATCCCCACTAGAGCACTCAGTGACTACAGGCTCATTCTGCTCTCCCTCCCTCGACCTATTAAGAAGCAGTATCTGCTTCGATTCCCAGCACCAACAAGCAAGCCACCATCAGGAGAAATGATGCCTAGGTTGGTTAGTAAGTAACTGCTACCGGTTTCCTAGCCATGATCACTATTCCTCCTCCTCACCCCGTGTTCCATCCCACAACCTCCGGAAGTGCTACAGTAAGGCAAAAGAGGTAAAGAGGAAAAGGTAAGTTTTGCCATTAATTATTCAGTTTGCTTTACTACACTAAACGGGAGTGAACAAAACACCATGTCTAGGCAGCGTCATTACCACGCTAACACACCAACATGCTCACCACGCTAACACACCAACGTGCTAACACACCAACGTGCTCACTCATTTGCAAGCACTCAATCCGACGAAAGACACACTTGCAGTGGGGTTTATTCCTGGACCCTCCCGAGGACTCTCATGCAGCAGAGGCCCCCTCCTAACTGGCTACAAGACACATCACCTGTTTTAAAGGTATCATTCACTCAGTAACATTCTCTGCTGTTACTCTTTAAAGAAGTAAGCGGAACATTTTTTTCTCTCTTCAAGACACAACATCTAAAACTAAACTGTAGCTAGGTTGAGCTGCATTAATTCTGGTCTCTGAGCGGGCCTTCCAAAATGGGGCATGTACATGGGCTACACATCTCTTCTACTGAGGTCCATTCTTATGGGTCTCCACCATTTTATCTAAGCTAAATGTATTAAAACTATTCTCAAGAGCTATTGTGATCTGTTAGTAGTCTCCATTATAATTTTACTTTGGACTAATTAATTTTATTTTCAAGGAAGAAGTCCTCAAAAGTCTATAAAATTAAGCTTAGTTTTTATAATGCTTTTCCTAGTTTAGGAAAGTATATCAACGACAACAAAATCCAGCCAATATAGCTTTTTCCCACATAATGGGTTAAAAATGTAAGAAGAAAGGGTTACTAAAAACACCCCAGCACAGATTCCACACTTACTACACTCCGTATTCAGAAACACTGCCCTTGCCAAGAGCACTCACTCTTACAAGACCCTCTTAGAACACTACAGGGACAGGGTACAGGAGTGATCCCTTCTGGTGACACAGCTTCTCCCTCTATGGAAAAAGAAACCAGGCTGCTCTGCCCCACCTCCCGACAGGCATCTGGAGCCTTGCCAAAACCTAGGAAAATCTCAACGATCTTAAGCTACTGTGAAAAAAACTGTAACCCATTTATTTTTCTCTTTTTTTTTAAACCAAGTCATTTTTTAAGAGTTCAAATAAAGTATTTTAGAAGTATAATAACTGGCTAACACTAATTGAAAAATGTGATGAGTGCTATCATGACACTACAAGGTATTACATCCACATCCTGGATAAGACATCGGTATTAGATAATTTTTTTTAAAAAAAATCTTTATTTGTTATATACATTGTAGCTATCTTCAGACACACCAGAAAAGGGCATCAGATCTCATTACAGATGGTTGTAAGCCACCATGTGGTTGCTGGGATTTGAACTCAGGACCTTTGGAAGAGCAGTCGGTGCTCTTAACCACTGAGCCATCTCTCCAGCCCCCTTTTTTTTAATAGGCTTTTTTTTTTTTTTTTTGGAGCTGAGGACCGAACCCAGGGCCTTGGGCTTGCTAGGCAAGCACTCTACCACTGAGCTAAATCCCCAACCCCTAGATAATTTTTACACTTGAGATTATTCTTTTACGGGTTTTTTTTTTAATTAGCAATTCTCAACCCATAAGTCACTAGCCCTTTTCACAGGGTCACCCAAGACCATGAGAAAACACAGATATTTACATTATACTTTGTAACAGTAGCAAGATTAATGTTATGCAACATTAAGTAGCAAAAATAATGTTATGGTTGGGGGTCTTGAGGAACTGTATTGAAGGGGGCAGCATTAGAGTTGAGAACCACTGCTTCAAATAAATTAAAAAATCAAACAATACAGCTTTTAATGAAATGGAGAGAAAAGGCACATTTTGTTTTAATATATTTAAATTAATTAAACATTTTATGCTTACAAAGTTTTTAATTGATGCATAAATCATACTCATCACCTCAGTGAGACTATCACACCTGCTTAATACAACTCAGGCACCTACTAAAACCAGCAAGGCAGGCTGCACAAAGTCACCGTCAACAACACTTGTCTCAAAACTTTGTAGTTATGACAACAGGTGCTCTCTTCTCTTTCAAATAACCACATAGCCTAAGTAAAATCATGGAAACACTGTAGAGCACGTTTTCATAGACTGAGTTTTAGTCAGAGAAAAAGTTAACTTGTTTTTAAGAGAGAGCGATCTTCTGTATTCCCCCATCAGTTTACCAATAAAAACTCACGCTACCCGGGAAGGATGCATAATTATGTGGTCATCTCATTAAGTACAGTGCTAGTAGCAAACTCTCCCTCTGTAGCTGATGCTTAGCCGGCTCTCAGCGCACTCCCTTGTCTACGTTCCCATCCGCAGCAGCTTTCTGCAGGATACTCCCCAAGCTGAAGGCCCCTTTTGTAGCCCAGCAAACAGAATGAGTGAAATCAGGTGGCTAGCCACAAACCAGAAGTTACAAGGGTCAAGAAAAAAAGCACAAAACCTCTTAGTTACCTTTTAGTTTCAGTCTCTACAGAATGTAGTTACATCCTCACGTGTAACCAAAGTTGTAACAGAAGCTCTTCACCTAATAACACTAAGAAGTCGGAGTCACCTCTTTCCCTGCAGAGCTGGCCTCCTGAAACTAGCACACATTCTGCCTCAGATGATCAGCTAGTTTCTAGTTTGGTTTTAACAATATTTTTCCTGTATTGTTTCTTTACCACCAACTTAATTTTCCACGTTATTTTCCTAAATTTTCAATCTACGAACAACAATGCTGAAAAATTAGCCGTAGAAAAGATAAATCAATATGGCTTAAATACAGTTGTCAACATTAACTATAAATTGGTAAGATAGGGAAAAGGAAAAGGTAACCATCAACTGTCTGCCTGAGAACCTCAATCTCAAACACTCTGAATACATACTGTATACTCACAATTTCAATAAACACAAGTGAACACAGAATTTACTTATCAAAATACGGAACTTTAGTCTCATTTCTTACAGCAGATATTTTTATCTTAATTTTGCTTATGAGGCAAAACGGTAATTTTCATGAAACATCTCGTTACAGGTATAATCCTAAGAATGACAGATAAAATAACTGCTTTAAAAATACTTGTGAGTCATTTTGTCCTTACCTGCAGGCGTGAACCATCACTGCATGCAGGGACTCTTCCCTGGCAGACACTTGAAGAAACATCAGATCTCTTTTTCAGATGTGACTAATCTGTGGGTTTGCATTCCTAAGCTACGTACAAATGGCACTCCCTTTGTTCATTAAAAATATATATAGACTTATTACAGGGAAAAAAATCAACTGTTTAAGCTAGATATTTACAAATAACCTTGGGAATTCTATATACCAGCAACCTCAGAATACAAGAACAAAAATCTCATTACGTCCTTTAAAAAGCAAGATTTTTTTTTTTTTTTTGGTTAAATTATTTTTTAAGCTTTCAGCAGCTGCCACACTTGAGCCAGCGATCTGCTGTGTTATGGTGCGCATGCTGCAGCTGATTAGACTGACTGTTTTTCTAAAAAAATCAATTTCCCCTCGCAAAGCAGAACGGCTTGCCCAAATACACATCTTCAATCCAGCACAACGCCAGCATGCAGTACAACACGTTCCATAGCAAACTTGACAAGGGAAAGGTAAGTCCTGTTTGTTTCTTGGCAATGTTGCCCCATTAATTGTTCATGCAAGAGATGTAGCTGTACCTTTCTGAAGAGGACGACTTCTCAGAGTTAACTGACATCAGCAGCTCAATCTTCTGCTTGATTTCTGGAAAAATCAGAAAATATTCACAACCAAGATTGCCCGCCCTTGCTTACAAGCCTTATATCAAGAGATTTTTCTTCCCTAATCCCTTTTGTTCAGAATGAGGCCACAGGATTCACAGTACTTCTGTCCGGGCTGGGATTCAATGGTGCTGTAAAGGGACGGCGCTCCAGAGCACAGGCCTTGCTAAGCTATGCACATGACTGTTTATGAAAGCAGGAAGCACCACTTCCTTTAAGCAGAGGGGTGTCCTTTTTTTTTTAAGGTAGAACTACCCGGGTTTTATTAAAAGGTTTCAAATTGAACAAATTACAACACAAACATGAAATGCTAACAGCTAAACGCAATATACTAAATAATTTGAGAAGCCTAAATTACAATGTTTCAATCTGCAATGAACAGATATGCAACCCCTGGCTGCTTCTATTTGATTGGCCCTAAAAAATATGGCTCAGTGAATCATTTCTGTCACTTAAGAATGAAATATTAAGCCAAAACCTCAACTCAATGATTAAAATGTTATAATTTCCTGATTGTTTTTAATCAAATTTAACATCGGTCCCTAATGTTCTCAGAAAGACTTCTTTACACCTCAGTTTCCCCTCCTCCTTCACAGAACACAGTGAACAGCAACACCCAGGTACCGTGCAGAGAGGATATTCTTGTCCTTTTAGGAAGGACTGGCAACGCCACCTACATCAGAAATTTAAGTGCAACTTCAATTTAATTAAAAGATGGTTGTTGGAACCAAGTTAGGTAGGAGAAGAACTTACAGGCCAGAGTGAAAAGAGCACAGCAAAGGCAAAAGACACGGTAAATATAGCGAGCTGCCTTAAACCACACCAGCAACTTAGTATCTCCACTGAGTAACCCCGGTGTTCTCACTTCGTGGGAAAGGCTCTTTTGTCTGTTCTTAAAAAGTATTTTCACTCTATTTTTTTAATTACAATATACATTTGTAATAAAAAGTCCACATACTAAAATTAAAACTGTTATCACTGGAAACCTGTAAGATGTCAGAATTTCAAAGCAGACCTCAATAATGTCGGGGGTGGGAGGGTAAGCATGCACACATGCACGCATATTTCCTAGAAACAAAACAATGGTTTAAAATGCTGACTACAGCAACAGAGTTAAAATATGAAAAAAACGTAAGGAAAAAATAAAAGTAGGAAAGTTCTCTCCCAGTGTTAAGGGATTTTCCTAATTTAAGCATATATCCTCATCCCATAGACATAATAAAATTAAACTGCTAGAATAATAAAACTTACCTTGAGAATTCTGAGGTAAATTACAGGGCCCAGCGCAGGGGCTACAGGGAAACTGTTTTAGTAAAGGCTCCCCTCATTTCAAAAGAGAAACATCTCTGCATGGGACTTAGAAACACTTCACTTTCAAAAACCATGGGCTCTTCAGGAAACTGCCCATACTCTCTAAAGCCTCTATTTCCTCATCTATAAAATGGGGATAAGTATTTCTACTTGTGGAGAATTAATTAAATAATCCACGCAAAGCCCAGGCGAGTCAGGCATGGCATGTGGGGACCCTGGGAGCCTGTTCCCACCGGCTAACACAGCCCTTCTCCCCTTGATGCACACTTACTGAAGGACCCAACGAGGCACAGGCTGTCCGCCTTACTGCTGCTTCCACAATTTTAAGCCCACTTTCTTGCCCCGAGCATCATCAGTGTCGCCATGTGCTTTAATCAGCGTGCTACTGTAAGTGGAAGCTCACTCCACACCCCAAGCACGCTACGCTTTTTGACTGGATGTTTCAGAATGAGATTGTGCTTGAACCACCATTATTGCAAAAAGAGTCTCTTTAAGTTCTTACTTTACTATGTCTAGATAAAACCTGAGGTAAACACCATGTTAAGGCAGTGGAGCCGCACAGCCTGTCGCAGTGATGCAGGAAGGATGTCCATGTTCTCTCCAAACCATCACGTTTGTTTAGTTCCGGAAACAGTGAGCGATTCCGGAAGAATTTTATACCCACTGTCAGTGTCACTCCTTGGGAGGCCTACATGCCTTCCCTTCTATAACATTACCATTGCTAGGCCTGGTTACCTTTTAAAAATCCCCGAAACAGCTCGGCACCGTGATGGCTGCCTTTAACTTGGGAAGCAGAGGCAGGCAGATCTCAGTGGGTTCAAGGGCAGCCTGGTCTACAGGGCAAGTTTCTAGGCCTGTTATATAGAAAACCCTGTTGAGGGGAGAGGGGGTGAAGTAAGGATGTTCAAACAGGAGGAGCGTCAGAAACGTTATATCTTTTGTACAGTTAGGTGGTTCCTTTCACTCAGTCTTCTGAATGACAGAGAAGGCCTCCTCACCCAACTGTCATTTGTTAGTTAATTTTTACCAGCTTTCCTGTCCTGCTTCGCAACAGTGCTCCTCATGCCTTTCTAAACTTTAATTTCATCTATAAAATGGTTGAAAAAATCCAATCTGCTTTTACCGTCACCGTTACCACACTATGCCCCACTCCACCCCACCACTTGGCTCCCTGGTTCCCACAAACAGCAGCCGTACAACCAACCCTGCAGAAACCTATTCCTCCATCAGTCTCCATTTGTATTTCTTTTTTTTTTTTAATATGTATTTATTATGTATACAGTGTTGTGCCTGCATGTCTGCCTGCAGGCCAGAAGAGGGCATCAGATCTCATTACAGATGGCTGTGAGCCACCATGTGGTTGCTGGGAATTGAACTCAGGACCTCTGGAAGAGCAGTCGGTGCTCTTAACCTCTGAGCCATCTCTCCAGCCCTCCATTTGTATTTCTATACCAACAGTTTTTGTTTTTAAAGTTCATCAACCTAGGGCCCGGCTTGATGGCTGAACAGACAAAGGCACCTACCATTAAAGTTGACTACCTGAGTTCAACCCTCAGGGCCCACATAGTGGAAGGAGAGAACAAATTCCTAGAACTTCCTCTCAAACTTCCAACTACACACAAACCATGGCATATGCAGAACGCTACAAATACAAAATGGACAAATGAAAATATAATTGCAAAAACTTTTTAAAAAGTCCGTCAACCGACTGTTTTCCTTCGGGTTTATCTGTATCCCTGTTAATCTGTCTTCCACGTGCTGCACTCGACAGTGCTACAATCAGATCCTTCCGCCTCCGAGCCTCTAACTCAGCCTCTGGCATGGCCCATAACTCTGTCTCTACTCACACCATAAAGGATGCTTCTTTACAGAGAAAGTATGTGCTTATTTTAGTTTCTACACAAAATTTAGGGGGATGTAAGTCTTGTCCATTCTCCAAAGCAGTGGGGTCAGACACTGTTTATTCTTTAACTGCTTTTATGTATGTAATTCTCTGCAACTGTAGGTCTTTCATGGGATTATCCTTACCCACACTATTCTTATATATTGAGGATACCTACAGAACCTGTATCATTCATCAAACACGTCTATACCCTATGGGGCACTATTAATAACCATATATGAACTGTAACCCAACCTGTACATTCTCCAATCTCCCCAGACAGTTTCCACTGAATTGTCACCAAATGTGCACGATATCTAAAAGTGGACTCGGCAACTCCGTGGCCCCATGTCTACTTTATCTAGGCCTGGAGACTGCCATCTCCCACTCCCGCCCACACCACAGGCCTTCACAGTCGAGCTCCAGGAACAACAGGACCAGTCATCTTCCAAGCCACCAATGTTTGAAGACTCTCAAATGCACCCCACTGTCTCTCTTAGGAAGAATTCCCACATTCTCCCTTTTAGACAGGCTATCCTCTCAACGTACTAAGTTCTGATGGTCTGCCTTCTCTCCCACACCTTCTCACGCTGTTTGCTTTCCTTAAAACATCACGGGACAGTTCATCTCTCACCTACGTAACTCACTAGCTTGTTTGTTTTGTTTTTCTCTCTCTTTTCTCCTCCCCCCTCTCTGGGAGGGAGAGAGAAGGGGGAGGGGGAGGAGGGGAGAGAGAAAGGCCTTGTCTGTCCTGAAGTCTATAGACGACCAGGCTGGCCTCAAACTCACAGAGATTCCCCTCCAGAGTGCTGGAATTAAAGATGTGTGTCACCACACCCAGCCCAATAACTCATTTTTTCACTCTGGACCACAAACTCCTCCCAAACGTATCTTCCAAGATAGAATTAATCTCTTTTGTGTCTCTATACTTGAACACACTGTGACCAGAAACCAACCAAAAAAACCCACAAGGGAAACCAAAGATGATTCCTAATAACAGCAGCCACAGAAGATGTGACTGTGAGACGCCGCTCCTGATTTCATTACAAACCTAGCATGAGGCCCTTAACCTTGGTGACACAGTAAGTTAGGAATATAGCACTTCCTAGATTCCAACAAAAACTTTCTTTTACTTGACAAATCCTTTACATAGCCATCTGTACACCTGGTTTTACTTGAGGTATGTTTTTATTTTATGTATATGGTATTTTACCTGGATGTCTGTGCACTGTGCTTATGCCTACACATGCCAGAAGAGAATCCCTGGGGTTGATGGTCCACACTACTGTTAGCTGCCATGTGGGTGCGGGGAAGTAAACCCAGAACCTCTGGAAAAGCAGAGTTGGCTGCTGAGCCTTCTCCAGCCGCGTAAGAACTATTTTTAAAAATTAGTTGCCGGTGCTGGAGAGATGGCTCATGAGGTTAAGAGCACTGGCTGCTCCTCCAGAGGACCCAGGTTCAATTCCCAGCACCCACATGGCAGCTCGAAACCGTTTGTAATTCCAGGTACAGGGAATTCATATATCCAGGCAAAACATCAATGCACATAAAACAAAAATGAATCACAAAAAATGAACTGCTGCCTTATATTTGTGTGGAGCCATGCTGTGTTTCCATCCTTCAGACCATAGGGCGGTAAGGATATACCGAGTCTAAACCTAAAGGTGACTTGGTGGTAAAACTGCTTGTGCCACACAAGCCTGAAGGCCGGAACTCAATCCTGGGATTAGCAGGAGAGGACCAAACTCCTAAAAGGTTTCCTCTGACACACAAGCCTGAGTATACAGACATATAAACATACAGGCACACACAATAAAATAAATTTCTAAAATTAAATATTGAGGAAGAGTAATAAAGTCTGGAAAGTGCTAACAAAAAAAAAAAAAAAAAGATTCCCACAAGTCTAGGCATACTAAGCATCCATGATAGGGAGTCCATGTGGTCTCACTCCTGAGAAGCAACAGGAGTTAATGGTTGCCAGGCTGGAGCCACTGTGTCACTGCCTTAATCAAGTAAATAATCCCTCACTCATGCTCATGCAAACCCCAAAAAGACATGAAAGTAGGAAGGAGACTTAGAAGGAGCATAATCAAAATAAATAATAAAACTGTGAAATAATTTTTAAATGTTTAAAATTTTTAAAAATGTATATTCATCTCATGACTCTGCCCCAGAAGGCAGCGAGGCTCTGAAAGTTAGTTCCCGTTACCAGGTGCTCAGAGGCAGTTCCCCCCCCCCCCCGCCCCCCACTGACACACTCTCTCCAACGATGGGCTTTCCTATCTCCCTGACTCCACTTCCGTTTCTGCAAGCAGTACAACTGCCTCTGTTTCACAGACTGTGCTGATCTACTCTCCCTGTGCTCAGCTTGGGCCTAGGAGTCTCTGAAGGTCTACAGGGCAGACCTGCAGTAGCTTTGCTGGTGCCATGCTCACACTGATGCTACTCCCTTTCAAGGCTAGGCCCTTACTTGAAATTGAAGGAGACATAGAAGAGACTCTTCACAAAGGTACCAAGTAAACCCAGCCCTCTGAATTATGAGAAAGCTGAGGCCTGCTTAACTAGCCAGCGCTTGAGAGGCCAAAGCCTTAGGAGGGGGTGGAGGGAGGGGCCAATACTATTCTGACTATCATGACTATCTGTCATGATAATACAAGAAAAAACAACCTTGGGGTTGGGGATTTAGCTCAGTGGTAGAGTGCTCCCCTAGCAAGCCCTGGGTTCTGTCCTCAGATCTGGGGGGAAAAAAAAAAAAACCTTAAGGCAAAATTTGTACTAATACAAAGAGAATAAGTGATGAACTGAGCAGAGAAACAACCATCCTTAGTTACAACTGACCTCCATCCACTCTCCAAACCAGGACAACGCAAATCCAGAGCAATGCAGAAACAATCTGCAAATGACAGCGAATTCATAAACAGACAGAGAACACAGCTACTGAGCTACAATCCCAAGGAAAACCCTGAGAAGAGACCGAGGTTAGAAGGTTTTAACAATCAACAACATGGAAAGCACCAGGAATAAATTACTCGTCACACACTAAACACCAGAAACAATAAGGTCCTTCTGCAGTTTGCAGATGCTCTTCAGCACGAGCTCTTACCATCCAAAAGACATCCAGTAAAGTGTGTGTCAGGGAATTTTACTTCCACTCTTGCCCTGTCCTCTCCTCCTGCTCCCCCTCTCTCCCCATTTCCCTCCCAACCTCTCTCCACAAGCTCATAGCCAGCCTATACTCCCCTCCCTCTTTCTCTCTCTCCTACCCTCTCAACTCCCTTCCCTCTGCCCTGAATAAACTATTCTCTACTATTAAAAAAAAAAAAAAAGAAAAGAAAAGAAAAAAGAAACTTTATTTTCCGGTTGTAACCTAAAATTTGTATCCCAGCTCCATGCCACCACACCCCCAACCCCCAAAAAAACCAACAAGGCAGAGAAGTGTGGAAATGGTTAGAGGCACATCCGGCCTCCACATCTGCATACTCACAATCCTGATCACATAGAGCTGTATTACTCCACAAGATGATGGTACTTTTATTCTAAACCTAAATGAAACAGGAATGAGGGGCAGTGGGGGCAGGAGGGAGTACCTCACCCTTGTTAGGTCTCTTTGGTTGACTGTTTTAAAACTATCATGCTTTCTGTTTGTGTTTGGTGGTGTGAATGCCAAGGTGTGCGTGCCTATGGAGGTCACAGGACCCCGTGCAGAAGTTGCCTCGCTTCTTTTACCATGTGGGTAAATAAACTCAGGTAATAAACTCAGGGCTCAGTGAGCAGTGAGCACCTTTACCAGTGGCCATCCTGCTGGCCACTGACTGTTTTTATAAGCATCTGCAGCTTCATCATCATCATCAAGGGGGACTCAGGTGTTCGGCTGTGATTGGTTCTGTCTTTCTACTGTGGGTTCCAAGCACTGAGTCCAAGTCAGCAGGCTGGCATGGAAGCTCTTTACCCCAGACGGCCGTCTGGCGGCCCGAGGCCTCCTCATTTCTGAGGAAGAATTTCCAAAGCAGATGCTGTGCCACTCATCATTCATTAGCGAAAGCTTTTTCCTTCTGACACGACTTTTGTTGTTGAAGACAGTTTATATAGTCCAGGCTAGCCTTTAGTTAGTGTGTAGCCAAGTACAGAGATTACAGAGTATGTAGTCCAGGCTAGCCTTCAGTCAGTGTGTAGCCAAGTACAGAGATTACAGAGTATGTAGTCCAAGCTAGCCTTCAGTCAGTGTGTAGCCAAGTACAGAGATTACAGATAATGTAGTCCAGGCTAGCCTTCAATCAGTGTGTAGCCAAGTACGGAGATTACAGAGTATGTAGTCCAGGCTAGCCTTCAGTCAGTGTGTAGCCAAGTACAGAGATTACAGAGTGTAAGAGCCATGCGCAGCCTTGTATAAGTAGGAGAAATGGCTGGCATTAAAGATTTTCGTGCTGCTTTTTGAAAAGTGAGTCTAGCCACATCAAATGTTAACCCCTAACCTTCACACCCCCAAGAAAGAAGATGTGGTTGTAAGAAGTAAACAGGGGGAAAAGACACTGCCCAGCTAAATGCTGCACAGGTAACGTAAAAAGTTGCCCTTCCTGGGTCAGCTCACTTCAGTGTACAAGGACAGAGACGGTAAGATGGGTGCTGCCTGCACTGGGCTTCACTGCCCCTGCTCTTAGTTAGCATTGAGGTGTAAGGAATCTAATCCTTGAAAACAGCTACAGGTTTCACACCACAGCCAAAGTCATGAATAGTTAATCGTCTCTCACTAGCTCTCCTCTGGACAAAGGCATCTGGCTCTGCTGGTTAAGACACAAGTTCTCTGATAACTGGGATCTCTTACACTCAGGCTGACAGCAAAGATGGCCAAGTTGAAACCAAGTTTAACACACTCTCTGCACTACTCACACAAAACGTATTAATTGTGAAGTTTTGACATGATACAGTCTTAGAACTACTCAGAAGAATGTATTATTTTAATGAAGTTCTTTTGCAATAGATGTTAAACAACTAAGATTATTCTTAATCTTCTCTAACACCATGACTACAAAGACGTAAACTACGTCTTAGCTACAATCTTTGCATAGAAAGAACTATGGGCTATTAATTTATCTTAGCGGTGCAAGGCTGTGGTGTAGCATAAGACTATAGAGTCAAGGTCCACAAAAAAATAAAAATAGATAAATAACGGGGGGGGGGGGCAGAGAGAAGGGACAAAACTCACCAAAGCAGTAAACACCCACTTCCAACAGTCTTATTAAGCCAAAACCACTCATTATCTCAAACAGAAACACTCCTCTAACAGGTGACAGCATTGTTACAGAAAGGCATTTATCTATATGTTACACTTGTAATAAAACAAATCCTATCAAAATAAGCTGCCTTTAATCCCAGCCCTCAGGGTACAGAGGCAGGTAGATCACTGTGAATTAGAGGCCACACTGCATAATCAAGTTCCAGGTCAGCCAGAGCTATATGGCATCTCAAAAATGGAGTGGGGGTGGGGTGGGGGAACCTTGCTTAAGAGAATAAGGAGGAACAATTAATTAAGTGCTCATAACCGGCAATTCCCATTAACTTTCATATTTTAGGGAAGGAACACGACACTGTAAGTTTTCCATCCAAGTACTACCAAGCTATATATGACCCTATATGGGTGGCGGACCATTGTCACAACCACAAAGCCATTTTCATGAGCTCACTGAATCCTCTTAAGCAACTGCACAAGTGAGACTGCTTTCTTGAGTTTCTTTTTTATTCTTGCTTTTTTTTTTTTTTTCCCGGAGCTGGGGACCGAACCCAGGGCCTTGTGTTTGCTAGGCAAGCACTCTACCACTGAGCTAAATCCCCAACCCCTTCTTTTTTATTCTTTCAGATGGTCCCATGTAACCCAGGAGCCCAGGCTCATCTCAACTCCCTATTTAGTCAAGGCTTTCCTTGAACCCCTGACTCTCCCTTCTATACTTCCCAAGTGATGGGGTCACAGGCATGTGTACAAACAGTATATTCTTAGTATAATTCCCATTTAATATGAAACTCTGTGGCCGGAAGAAACTTGTTCAATATTCTAGACAAACAACTCCATCATAACAGCCTCAGAAGAATAGGGGTGCATTGCTACTCTTGCAAAAGACCTCCGTTTAGTTCGTAGTAATTCGGTGGCAGCTCACAGCTACCTGGACTTTTCATAAGCTCACTGAATTCCAGTCCCTCAGTAGCCAGTGCCCTCCTCTGGTCTGCATGGCCTCTGGACACAAGTGGTCCACTTAACACATGAAGAGAAAGCACTCATACGAGCATTTTAAAAAAAGCCAAACATGATGCATGCTTTCATCCTCAACAATTAGGAAGCTGAGGCAGGTGGATTTCTGTGACTTCAGGGATAGCCTGGTCGACATAGCAAGTGCCAGGCCAGCCAAGGCCATATATAGTGACACCTGCCTCAAAACAAACAACAACAACAACACGGACTGCTTAGTAACAATCCAACCAAGAAGGGGCAGCTGTATGCTGAAAACTGTCAAACATGTTCTGAAGAAATCAAGGCCCCCAAATCAAAAGATCTGGTCACAGAGTAAATGATTCCACTAAGGCGCCAGGGCTGGAAAGGTGGGATAGTAGGTAAGGGAGCTGCTGCCAGGCCGCACCATCCACCCTTTGTCTCTAAAACCAACCTGGTAGGAGAGAACTGATCTCAAGCTGTGCTCTGACCACCATGCTACACACGTGTGTACCCGTGTGAGCATGCACACACATGTGCAAACACAAAATCTCAGTGCGGGAAAAACACTAAAGGCAGGAATACTACTCCCATTTATCAAAAATTCAATGTAATTCCTACCAAAGTTCAAGTTACCAATTTTATCAGAAATAAATAGCTAAGTCTTAATCTCATATGTGAAAATACACGGGACAATGACTAACCAAAATTTAAAAAAGAAAGAAGAAACCAAGTTAATACAAAACTATAGTGAGGAAACTAAGAGAGCACACACAAGCAGTGCTCTGAGTCCATGAAATAGACCTGATACCAGAAAAATTTTAGTACAATCAACCAGTTTCCCACAAAGACACCAAGATCATTCAATGGGAAAACAGGTTTTCTTAACAAAAGGTGTTAAACAAGTGGAGAGTGGCATGTAAAAAAAAGTGCAGGTAAGTTCCTAGTTCACACTAAAAAATTACCTAAAAATGGACCTGCAAGATGGCTGCCTGGGTGAGGTGTTTCTAGGAGGCACCACCTCCTGCAGGACAGCAGAAGAGCTGTCCTGGCTTCCACACACGTGCAGCACATGTGCCTGCACACGGCACTCCTAACGTGCTCACACTTACACTCTTTCCTTGTGACTGGAGCACATCACTGAGCTTACTAAACCTGCACCTTGTGTTCCCAGACAAAAAGCCCGGAAGGGCAGACTACTTCCCAGATGAGCAGTTAAGCATCATTTCGAGCCAAGAGAGCAGCATCATTGTGGCAGCAACACAGACCTTCTTGGGACCATGCACAGGGCTGAGAGCTGAGATGGTGACCATGCAGAGACGGTGACCGCTCAATTACATCCATGACTTGCTTCAATTCTTCCTCTCCTCAGTCCTAAAAAAATGCATCCATACCAAAGAAACTCTCTCCCTGCTTCTCACTATTACTGGCCTCTTAGGGAAGCGGTCAGATGAAGTTTACAGGCCTGCAGGATCCCAATCGTACTTTACAAACTCTACTTTTCCCAGGGCATGGTTGTGCATGCCTTTAATGCCAGCACTCAGGAGGTAAAGGGAGGTGACTCTGAGACCAGAGTGGTCTACATAGTTGAATTCCAGGAGAGCCAGCAGAGCTAGAGAGAAACTTTGGAGGGAGGTGGGAGGGAGAGAGGGAGTGAGGGAGGGAGGGAATACCACAGGTGAGGCCTTCAAGATGATTCAGCCAGGAAAGGTATTTTCAGCCAAGTCTGGTATTTTATAGTTTGATCCCTGAAACTCATACACCTGAGAGAACCGACTCTGACAAACCGTCTTCTGACCTCCACACAGCAAGCACTGTGGCATGTATATGCACACATGCATGCACATACAATAAGTCAATCAACGTAATTCTTTAAAAAAAAAAGTTAGGTGGCAAACACTTATACTCCCATCACTTGAAAGGTAGAGGAGAGCATCCCAAGTTCATGGACATCTTCAATTAAACAGTGAGTTCCAGGCCAGCCTCAGGGGTAAGGGACCAAGCTGCACAGTAGAGGGAAGAAACAGCACATATATCAACTGATGAAGGATGGTTATAAATGTGATACATATGTACATATATGTATAAAATCAAATACACACAGAACAGAAAGGGTGTGATTACATGCTACCACATAAACCTTGAAAGCACTGTCCCAAGTAGAAACATTCATCTAGACAAAGTGTTAGCGTGATCTTTGCATTACAAAGGAGTTTCTGCTAAAATAAGGAGGTTTATTTTTGAGGGATGAAAATATTCTCAAGTTATATAATGTAATGATTGTACGACACTGGGAATAGCTTTTTTAAAACTACTAAAGTATAGTTTTAAAAAATAACAAGTCATTTTAAATTTTCTCAATTAAAACAATAAAACATAGATTCCATAGCAAATGTGGGCAGTTAAGAGAATAAAAAGCCAGAGGCCTAGATCCATGGCTGCAGAGAAAGGATGGCTCTGCTCTAACTGAGGAAAGGGAGTGGAGTCCAGAGAAGGAAGGCTCCACCCTGTGAGGAGGTTACAACAAAAGAATGCCCAGGCATTCTGTGGACAATCAAGAGTTAACAAAGCAGAGCTAGGGGTGTAGCTCAGAAGAGTGCCTGTCAGATAGAAACCCAGCAAGGCAAAAACAGAGTGGTGGCACCACTAACTAGGACTCACAAGTTCAAGACCAGCCTGGGCTAACATGAGACTCTAGAGAGTGAGAGAGCAAGACAGAGACTGACTGGTAAAGTAGTTCTTTCCTGGCCTCTCACATGGCAGATGTAATGTAACAAACTATAGTCAGTCCTAAAAGATTCAACAAATGAAAAAAACTCAACACAAAGTTTTCATTGTATGTCATGTTTGAAGAAAAATATTAAACTTTATAGAGCTATTTATAAAGCCTGTCTATTTACCAAGATTCATTTTATGTCACTGCACTCACACAGAACTCCTCAGGGACTTCACCAATTATCACTTCTCTCACTTGTAAATCCTAAAACTCTCACCTCACACATCAGTGGCCCCTTCTATAAAAACCTTCCTCAGCAGCAATAGTAAAAACAACTTCCACAGCTTTGCTGCTTTTACAAGATATTACTAAGTACCACAAATACCTCAGCCAACAGTCTGCTTTGTTGTCCTGTTGGCTGTGGAGTCTGGCGTCTGAAGCAAATTGATGAATGGCATGAAACTCATCCTGCCTTGGTCCCCAAAATGCTGGGACTACAGATAAATACCCCCACACACAGACACACACACAGACACACACACATACACACACACAGACACACACACATATATACAGATACACACAGACACACACACATACATTCACACACACGCAGCAGAGCTGATGGCTCCCCATTGTCGTCATCTTCAGCCTTGCGTTAAGTTGGGTTCCAGTCACATAAAAAACAGCATTTTAGGCAGATATGGCTAAGACAGACAGGTCTTTGACAATTTTGTAAATGTCTGCAATACATTCCTATTACCCTCTCTTCTCCTCCTCTTTTAACTCTCCCACCCATCTGTCATGTCCCCCTCCTCCCTACCAGTCCCCTTCCCAGATTCATTAACTTTTGGGTTTCTTAACTCACCTTCTTTACCAGGGCCATATGTGTGCCTGACAGATTGGGGCTATCTACTGGAGCCTGGTGAGGTCATCAGTGGGCGCACACTGGAGGCAATGACTCCTCTCTCCCTGAATCATCTGTCAATCTTAATCATGTTGAGTGTTAACACTGCTAAGTGTTATGTGGGATCACAAATTCTAATGATTCATGGACCTACTAAATCGTCCTCTTGGGAATAGTGATGCCTACAGTCATATATATATAGTTGTAAATCTGTGGAAGACTCTTATTCTTCCTATTTCCCAAATGGATTATAAATACGAGAAACAACAACGAAACACCTCACTTTAGAAGCACAATAACTAGCCAATCAAGTAAACATTACTCATTATTGAATTCAATGTGAAGGATGCCAGGTGTACTAGGTAAACTATATATGTTCTCAGAATTTCACTTCTACCAAATTCACCCTAGAAACACATTCCCACTGCTAGAGTGCAGCAGTGCAAAGCTTTTAACAGATACAAAACCCTAGCTTTGCTGCCTGCTACCTTGAGAGGTGGGTGGTGGGCAGAATATTCAATGAGACTCAGGTAAAAGCACCAGTCACCCAGCCTGATGACCTGCACGTTTGAATTCAATCCCAAGCCCCGAAGTGGATAGAGGAAGCCAAGGCCCCACACTGTCCTCTGCACTCCAGACACCACAGCCTGCACATGCTCACCCACTTCCACACACAGTATGATCTTAAAAGTCTAGGAGTTGGAGTGTATCTAACAAGCAAGGGACACTCACTGTAAGTGGTCTACGCTCATACTCAGAATATACAGCATAGAAAGGAATGAAATCGATATCATAAACATGTCTAAAGCATAACTCTCACCAAAGCAAAATGTATAGCTTTCAAAAAACAAAATGACACTATCACTGTGATTAATATGCATTGCACGGGCGCGCGCGCACGCGCGCACACACACACACACACACACATATATTTAAAGTAAAAGCTATAGAGGAATATATCCTAAAGTATTATAAAAATATTCAACCCTTTACTTTTTCTTCACAGGCATCATCTGTGTAAATTAAAGTCAATGTTTAAATATTAAGACCAAAGCATGTCCCATTTAAACCATGTACTCAATTGCACAGCTCTCAAATGGACACTAAGCAAAAAGACTGCCATCACACCATTATAAATAGCTCTCAAAAGGCCAATTTTCACTTTCAAATAAAATTCACAGTTTAATCAAGGTCAAGGCAATGTTCTGTTGGAATTCTGAACGTGTTATCCTGAAGGAAAAGAACAACTAGATTTTCCTGACACTGTTCTGCCACAAAAAAGGGCAGCCATGTGGGACTTATACATCTGACCTTTCTAAAAAGACAGACTTTAAAATCTAAATCCAGGCTGTTCCTTCTAATTCTATCCACTGCAGGCTCTCAAACAAACCAGAGTACATCAATGAACTTTAAAAAAAAAAAAGTAGGGGTTGGGGATTTAGCTCGGTGGTAAAGCGCTTGCCTAGCAAGCGCAAGGGCCTGGGTTTGGTCCCCAGCTCCAAAAAAGAAAGAAAGAAAAAGAAAAAAGAAAAAAGAAAAAAAATACAGGTATTGATTAAGCGGCCTCCAAAGTGTCAGGTCTCTGTCTGCTATGCTACATAGGCTTTTTACATAAACGCAGCCCGGGAGCTGAGCTCATAAAACCTACTCTGAAGGCTACAACACACATCTTCTCTTTCTAGGCCAGGAAGAGGAAGAAGACAGGCTTAGGATGCTGGAGTTCGATGCTTGCTAAACAGGAAGGAAGAACACAGACCACAGAGCAAGTACCATAACAAAGGGTAAGACGTTCCCGTGCCCGGACGGACGCAGGGCGCTGAGGCAGGGAGCAGATCCTAGAGCGAGCAGGTGAGCACAGTGGCACACACATGGAGTCCCAGCACCCCGGAGGAAGAGGATGGTCAGGAGCTCAATGCCAGCTGAGCTCTCTATCGAGTTCAGCCATGTAGCAAGTCTGAGGCAATCCTGAGTTACATACATGACACCCTGGAAAGGAGGAGGAGAGAGTGAAAAAAAGAAAGAGAAGATCACTTGTGTGGTCATGAATAAGGTAAGCCTTGGATATATACTGACATCCTGCCTCCAGGTAACAAATAGAGAGAAATCGAGTCTTTTGTTTGGTAAGAACCTTATTCCAGGTACATTGTTATTATATGCATTCCAATAATTAAACTCGCTGATGTATATACATGGAAAACTTCAACTTTTAAATTACTTTAATGAGAAAAACGGGCGGGTGTGTTGAGACAAACAAAAATAGGCATCCTCAAATGCCAATCCAGCCACCTCTGACTCCACTGCTGCCGTGGTAGCCATTTCCAGATCTGAAATGCAGACAAGACTGCACTGCCAAGGCTTAGCTAGCTACGTGGATGGGAGAGTTGAAAGACAACCTTCTTAGTTCTACGGCATTCTGGATGGAAACACTGACATTAGATTACACATAAAGAGGACATCATAGGTTTTTTGGTTACCTCAAAGCCCTCCATCCCAGGCACTGCGTGGATGTTCTCAGGACCTCCGAAGCATACCTGAGGGCCAGCTGCTACACCAGGACCTCTGAGGTATGCCTGAAGGCAGGCTTCTACACCAGTGGCCCCACACTGAGGCAGTTCTAATTTGCTCTCTATGGTTTTTTTTGTCCAATTTGGTAAAGACCACTGACTTCCTCTCCAGTCCTCTTACAGTGGTCTTTTCTTTTCTTTTCTTTTCTTTTCTTTTCTTTTCTCTTCTTTTCTTTTGGAGCTGGGGACCGAACCCAGGGCCTTGCGCTTGCTAGGCAAGTGCTCTACCACTGAGCTAAATCCCCAACCCCTCTTACCGTGGTCTTAAAGCAACACCGTATAACAAACTTTTAGTAGTTTATAAGCTTTTGAGTCACCCTTGTCACTTAACATAATACACTCAGATGTTACCTGCCTTTATCGATAGTTCATCTCTTTTTACTGTTACATAAGATTTAGCATCTAGATGTATCACTATTCAGCCATTCCATGGTCAAAGAAACTGAAATAGCTTTTACATCTTTTATTTAAAAAAAGAAAGGAAGAAAAAAAGGAAGGAAGAAAGAAAGAAAAAAAGGAAGGAAGAAATCAAATTTGTTTCAAAAAAAAAAAAAAAAAGGCAGAGGCTGGAGAGATGGCTCAGCGGTTGAGAACACTGACTGCTCTTCCAGAAGTTCTGAGTTGAATTTCCAACAACCACATGGTGGCTCACAACCATCTGTAATGGGATCTGATGCCCTCTTCTGCGTTAAATGTTTGAAGACAGTGTACTCATAAAGTAAATAAATCTTAAAAAAAAAAAAAAAGTCTGCTACAAGTTTCTGAATGGACTTGTTTTTTACTGTACTTATATGAACACTAGGGTCACGTGGTACACAAGTACACATGTGAAGACGGCCCACTTGCTTGCATCCCCACCCCCACCCCAATAACAGGCACAGCATAAGCTTCTCAAGTGTGCTCCTCCTCTTTACTAAGGCTGTTCGTCCTACCTTCTTCTCTTTTTTTATTAACTGTATTACTTACATTTCAAATGTTGTCCCCCTCCCCAGTCCCCCTCCTTGAGCCCTCATCCCATCATCTTAATGACTTGTTTACTCTTACTCTATTATGTCTTGTGCGCATGTGTGTCTGTGTGAAGATGTCTGGTCCCCTGAAGCTGGACAGTTGTGAGCTGAAAATTGAACCCAGGTCCTCAAAAACAGCAGCCAGTGTTCTAGAGTTCTAGATGGCCATAGAGCCATCTCTCCAGTTCCTCCCTCCATTTTTTATAAAGATTTATTCATTTATCATATATAAGTACACTGTAGCTGTCTTCAGACACACCGGAAGAGGGCATCAGATCCCATTACAGATGGTTGTGAGCCACCATGTGGTTGCTGGGAATTGAACTCAGGACCTCTGGAAGAGCAGTCGGGTGCTCTTGACCACTGAGCCAGCTCTCCAGCCATCCTCCCTCCATTTTAAACTGATGTTTTTCTTGTTGTGGAGTTTCAAATATGTTTATATAATATAGAAAAGTCTTCTCTCTTTCTGCCAGTCTGTGACTTCTCTTTTATGTCACAAATACCTCTCCAAAGCATCGAGACTTTGGAGGAGTCCGGTTTACCTCTTTTAAGGTTTCTCAATTTTTTATTATATATTCCAAGAGATGGTAAGACTCTCTTTCACTAGCTGGGTAGTCCTGAATAACCCAGTCTAGTAGGGTCACTTATTCTGACGTAATTAAGTCCGAGTCCTTTGTGAACAGATGGGAGAAGGGCTCCAAGCTGGCACATCCTGGGATCAGATCGGATCGGATCAGATCAGACTGCAATGGTCTATCTAAACAGGCACAGCAGGACCAAGAGGCCTGGCACAGCTCTCCCGGCCACTGCAGCAGAGCTGCTGGGACCTACACGCCTTTAACACGCCATTTCCTTTTGTGAGACAGGGCCTCGCTCTGAAGCTCAGATTGGGATGGGACTCAGGGCCGCCTTCCTCCCTTGGCCTCCCAAGCACTGGAATGGAAAACAGAATTTTTATGCAAAAGCCTCAGCAGCCCCAACAGATAAGGTTGGCCAAGTCCAACATACAAATTAAGGAGTACCGGCAGCAAGCAAAGAGAAAGACTTCTTCAACATGGCCACAGGGAAAGGAAACGCACAGACAGGTGCAGTCACAAGCCCGTCTACGGGTCCTGGCATGAGCTGGGGCTTACAGAGGATGGAGACACAGACAAGAAGTAATTAAGCAAAGGTTGATCTAGGCGATCACCTTGGTCATTGTCTGTAAATTATTAATATTAATATTAAGCACTGCTATAACTGGGAGAACTGATCTGGCTCCATTCACCCTCTCGGATGAATGCCCTGAGGAGGGAGACACTGTGCTTGTCCCAGAATCTAGAGACTGCAAGCTTAGGAGGAAGACTTGGGCCTTGAAGAAGAAATGAAGTAGGAAAGGTCCAACACCTGACCCACCCTGTGCTGACAGTTGTCAGAAAGTTGTTAAGTCCCTGTGTCAGGGTCACTCACTGTGCGACTGTTCTTTTTCTGTTATGTGTCTCATGGTACCACACCTAAAAACCCTTTGCTAAACCTAAGTCACAAAAACTCTTTTTTCTGATAGTTTAATCCTTTTCAAATTAATTTTTACCTATTATGCAAGACATACAAAGTATCAATTACCTTTTTTTAATTTTTACTACTTGCTCCAAAGTGGTATTGGATTTACTGGTGTTGATATAAAGTTTGGCTCAGACCTCAACAGGAAAATCAGATTGTTCTGAGCCAGGTATGAGTGCCCAGACTGGGAACACAGATTTAGGCTATCTTGAACAACAAGTTTCAGTGAAAATGTGGATGTGCGAAATGTTTTTGGTCAGAGCCTAAAGCAAATACCCAAAGCATTTCCCCAATGTGCTTCAGGCAGTGGATCACGGCCAAATGGGTAACATTTTCCTGTGGATCTCAAGGTTCTCTAATGACAGTATTAGCTTTGGGGATAGTAGAAGCAGGTGATCTGATAAGGTAACATATTTGAAAGGTTACTACTGAGAGTTGAGAGGATGTTAGTAAAGCTACTGAAAGAGGCACTTAAGAAAACAATAAAATTGAACTAGAGAGATGGCTCAGCGGTTAAGAGCACTGACTGCTCTCCCAGGGGTCCTGAGTTCAGTTCCCAGCAACCACATGGTGGCTCACAACCATCTGTAATGGGATCTGATGCCCTCTTCTGGTGTGTCTGAAGACAGCGACAGTGTACTCATGTAAATAAAGTAAATAAATCTTAACAAAAAAGAAAAGAAGACTGAAATTCTGGCTTCGTATCTGTGGCATTCCAGCTCTACAACTGTGGAGTTCCAACTAGTCAATCTGCCTTATAAAATCTTCAACATGGGTATGGCGGGGCTGGGGGTCAGATTTCAATTTACACTAAACAAATATTTTCTGAGTATCTATACCAGCCTGGGATGTAAGAATAAGAGCATGAAGAAACAGCAAACAGCCACATAACCAACCAACTCACTAAAATATAGGGCAACTTCAGCTAGTAAAGGAACTCAGCAACCAACAGCGGAGAGTGGGGGAGACGCTCCTGAGTGCTAGCAAAGATGAACAAAAACCAGACACAAGTACAACCTTAGAGAGAAGAGGAAAGCACAAGTTATGAAGTATCAAGCTCGTCAGGAAGACTGGAACAGGAAACCCCCATGGGCTCTCCATTAGCAGCCCATGATCCCACATGCTCATGGCTTTTAGTAGGAGGTTTGAGTGAACCAAATGCTTTTTAAAAAATAAAAACATCCCAATGCACTCACTGCTTCAGTGTCTATAAAGCAAAATGACAAATCTCTCAAGAAGCCTGGTTCAGAATATGCTGTAGCCCTGTCAGGCAGAAGCCATCTTACCTGCCCAAGCTAACTTTGCACCACTGCAGCGGTCAGCCCAGGTCTCCAAACAAAAAGGACTGCCTCCCTCTAGTCCCCTTCTGATGACAGCCCCTTCCTGAAGAGATGATGAGGATCAGGTCTTCACACTCAGCTCAGCTCAGCCCAGCCCAGAGCCAGAGCTCAGGTGGTTTATGTTCTTTCACGTGCTACTTCCGCCACCATCAACAACCCCTTCTTGACCCACAGAGGTTCCTCATCTAACCGCTGATCCTAAGGATCTGCCTAGTCTCTAAGAGGCCCGCTCTATGCCCCCATAGGACCGCTCACTTGAACATGAAATACTTTGTTCCTCTGCTCTCCTGGGTGTACCACCTAGTTGGAGGTGAGAACCACACACTTCCTCATACATAGTCTTAATCGCGAGTGGAACCCAAGTGGCAGCTGCCTATAACTTTAGCACTTGGGAAGTGAAAGAAGGAAGATCAAGAGTTCGAGGCTATGCTTAGCTATATTCAAGGCCAACTTGCACAAATGAGAGTTGAGGGTGAATAGTTTTCATTCGAGAAGGGCCTAACACTATACACTACCATGCAAGCCCAAATTCCCATCTTTTTTAACTAAAGACATAACATTACTTGCAAGCAAAACACCCACATACATAATGTTTAATACATTTTTAAGAAAGCAAAAAATCATGGTCTATCCCTGTGAATTTGAAGCAGAGGTAGGAGATGGAGGTTCAGTGCCAACCATGAACCTCGGGGAGTTTGAGGCCAGCCTGTTTTGTGGTTCTATGTCTCAAAGAAACAAAGGGCACTCACTACACAAAGGGCAGGTTGAAAGAGCTGCTTGCCCGTCACTCCATCCACCACAGAATGAGCTGCACGTCTGAGAGTTCAAAAGGCTGTGTGGTAACTTCATGTGACACTTGTTAGGAACTTGAGGGACAGTTTCTAAACATTTCTCAACAGGCAGTGATGGGCCACCGAAATGTGCGGTCAACACAGACCCCTTTCCCATCACCCCTAACAACTCCTGGAATTCTACATACAGCCCATGTTTGCTCAAGGGTTATCCCACAATGAAGGGAATTTTATAATATCTACCAGTGTAAATAATGAGCCCGTGAAGCTTAACAATTCTCTGGATGTGGGAAGAGCAAGGTTCAATCCTGTCCTAACCAGTTATGCGGTCCACACAGTCACAACAGTAAAGACAATGAGGCAGAGCGTCCTCTACGATGAGGACGGAGGTGTCTGGACCAGGACACGTTATCTCAGGCACAGTCTGTGCTCTCAGCTGTGACACCAGCAGCCTGAATTTTACCTGGCCCCACCCTCCAATACTGCTTGCATTAAGGGAAGTTGTCATCAACCTATGGTAGAGACATGGAAATCCTGACATTCCATTTCTCATAAGTAAATTTACTCATGACTGATCTTACCTAGTCCAATTCCAATAAATCCTAGAATACAATGGGAAACTATATACAAATTCCTAAAATAATCACTTCAAGTCACAAGCACAAGGCATCCATCCATCAAAAATGATACACAACAAATACTTAGAAAGAGAAACTTTATGCCTGAATCAAATTAAAATTAACCTGTATGTGGTGGGTGTGGGGTGGGTGTGGGGTGGGTGTGGGGTGGGGGAGGTGTTTCCAGGTATGAGTGTACATCTAGAGAGGTCAAATATCTTCCGTTGTTTCACATGTGACTGTGTGAAGGAATCTTTCACTGAGCAGAACTCAGCAGCTGTGCTGGCCTGCAAACCCAGGCTGCTCTAGTCTCCACTGCCCCTGCAAGAATTAGGCACATCCACTGTACCAGGTCTGCTGTCTGTACTTGCATAGCAAGCACTTCACCAGCCGTGCCTTCTCTCCATCCACAAAATACACATAGGAATTGGTCTTACAGCATGAGCTGCTTTCCATAGTAACCCTGAGATACGGATGCGCAGACATGCATCGTCTATGACTGACAGACACAAAAGATTCAGGAGAACACAGATGCTGTCTCATCAACAGACACCTTTCCTTCTCTGTGTTCCTCCTCAGTGTGAATTCACTGTACACGGTTCTGTAACTGTTCATGTTCACACTCCTCACAGCCGGCCTGCCCTTCAGCACCACTCTCACTTTGTCTCTGTATTGCCTGACAAGGTCATGTGTGTCTTCCATCATAGGAACATACATATACACGGTTCCAGTCATCTACATAAAATCCAGAAACCACACGTAAGAAAAAAATATTCATTTTTCTAAAACTGACTTAACTGGATAATTATCTCCCATTTATTTGTTTCCCTACAAACAACACAATTTTGTTTTTACTTATGGCTAAAATAATCCCATTATTGATTTGTGGCTATTGTTTATGGAAACAAAGGAGCAGGCACAACAGAATGCACTGTAAAGGTTTTGTGTGCCTCAACTATCCTTAGGGCCAAAACACAAGTAGCTAACATAAACAGACTTAGAAGCTTACACTACATAAGATTAAAGACCATGCCAAGGACTAACATTTAATTCTGTGTGGCATCAAATCTACATGTGAGCCATGAAGAACGAAAGTCTAAAACCTCTTATTTGCCTCAACTCACAATCCCATAATTCTCCTCCTGAACAAAAAAACAACAACAAAAAGATTTTTTTGTTTTTTTCTCTTTTCTTTTTTTCGGAGCTGGGGACCCAACCCAGGGCTCTACCACTGAGCTAAATCCCCAGCCCCAAAAACAAAAAAATCTTAATTTTCATACTTCTCTAAGAAAATTAAAAGTATAACCAATATCTATACTACAGCAGAATTATGTACTGAAAGCAAATTATTTTGTCAAAGTTAAGATTTTAATCTTAATATTCCCCAATGGACAAAAATACTGTTGATAATTTTATTCAATTAATTACTACATAGGAAAAACAAATATTCCAAACATTTTCACTATAGAGAAAGAAAAAATAAAACTTGTTCTTTAAGGTAGGTTTACAAACTGGAGAAATACCATTTTGAAAAATTTGGTATAAGAATTTAATAAAGGGGCTGGAGAGATGGCTCAGCGGTTCAGAGCCCCGAACGCTCTTCCAGAAGTCCTGAGTTCAGTTCTCAGCAACCACATGGTGGCTCACAACCATCTGTAATGGGATCTGATGCCCTCTTCTGGTGTGTCTGCAGACAGCTGCAGTGTACTTATATATAATACATGAATAAATCTTTTAAAAAAAGAATTTAATAAAAAGGTTTTAAAGTCTGAAAAGAAATTCAAAATGAAAAACTTTATTATAATCCAAACCCAAGAGGGCACCCATATCGAAATCATGTCAGGGGTAATGTCAGCTGTTTGTCTGCTCACAGTGGCACAATGGGGGCACGTCATGAAGCTCGGGACTCAACTGGGCTGGCTCATGGTTCACAGGGCTGGATGTGACACACGGCCAACTGTGGCTCAGAGAACTCCTTCCATTATCACAAACTCCTCTTCTTGGCTCCAAGTCCATAGGTCAAACGCAGTAAACCTAAGACACTAAGCACCCGAACCCCTGCCCCGGGTTATTGAGGGGACTTGGAACCCGATGGCTTTGGTCTAATTCCAAAGCCTGACTCTCTCCTGACAGCATACAGAGTTGTGAGCAGTGAAAATGTCCAGAGGTGGGAGACGGTGAGGCAGCATCAGGTGCACTCCGTTCACAAGCAAGAGGCATCTCCTCTCAGACCACAAAGCCTTCCTCATCAGGGCTACCTCGTTAAATCCTTTATGGGACCAGGAGAAACATGCACGCTTGCATATTAAACACCAACAAGTTATCCACAGAGTGAACTCTTCCTTTCTCAGTTGATGATACAATAAGATGGCCAACAGAGAGAGAAGAATGTGTAAAAGTCTCTTCCGCTTTTCGTTCTATGTTCAGAGCCTTAATACAAACGACCCACACAAGCATGGTGGAGCAGAGCCACCCCAGCTACCATGACTGACTGCCACATCTTGACCACGCCCCGAGAACCAGGACATCTTTGCCTAAGAGCAACACTAACAGCTTTCCTAGAGTTAAATCAAAAAGTGCGCCATTTTTTTTTTTTAGTTCTTTTTTTCAGAGCTGGGGACTGAACCCAGGGCCTTGCGCTTCCTAGGCAAGCGCTCTACCACTGAGCTAAATCCCCAACCCCAAAAGTGCGCCATTTTAAAAGACCAACACTCAGCTAAAGATGAGAGATGAACTATCAGCTATCAGTGTGGTCTAGAGATGAACTATCAGCTGTCAGTGTAGTCTAGAGATGAACTATCAGCTATCAGTGTGGTCTAGAGATGAACTATCAGCTATCAGTGTGGTCTAGAGATGAACTATCAGCTATCAGTGTGGTCTAGAGATGAACTATCAGCTGTCAGTGTGGTCTAGAGATGAACTATCAGCTGTCAGTGTAGTCTAGAGATGAACTATCAGCTATCAGTGTGGTCTAGAGATGAACTATCAGCTATCAGTGTGGTCTAGGGATGAACTATCAGCTATCAGTGTGGTCTAGAGATGAACTATCAGCTATCAGTGTGGTCTAGAGATGAACTATCAGCTATCAGTGTGGTCTAGAGATGAACTATCAGCTATCAGTGTGGTCTAGAGATGAACTATCAGCTATCAGTGTAGTCTAGAGATAAACTATCAGCTGTCAGTGTGGTCTAGAGATGAACTATCAGCTATCAGTGTGGTCTAGACCCTAGAACTTAGCAAGAAACACTGTTCAAAATGGTTTAGGCCAAATGTCTATTTTCATCTCTCTATTCTCTGAGTTTCTGAAATCCTTGGATAAAGAGAAATAGGATATTTATTTAATAAAACTCCTGCTGCCTGCTAGTTCATCACATTATTCCAAAGGCCATAGCCATAGCCACCAGCTTATCTTAGACCAGCAGCTCTTTGGGGGGGGGGGGAGCACTGATTGCTTGGGTTCATTAGTTGTTACTAGTAGGTTTCACTCAGTGCCTGTGGCCCCTCCCAGACTTTCCACCCCATCCCTACCCTTCCCAGGGTCTGGGTTTCTAATTCACCTCATTTTCTAAAAGTCAGCCATTTTGGCTCTGCAGGTGTCTTGTTATGTCCAGTCCCCTACAGCACCACCCCATCTCCCCACCCCAAGCCGCCCATTCCACTCCCTCTCCCTTTCCCTCCTGTTCTGTCCTCTCATGGCCCTATTTAGTCTGCCGTCCATGTTCAGCCTGGACTTCTTCCTCTGCCTGCTTCTCCCTTCTGTCTACAATAAACATCTTTTTGCTGCTTCCACAGGGTCACATCCCTGCTGTCTTCATTTTTTCATTCAGTTGGCTGGTTTTGTTGTTTAGACAGGGGTCTTACTATGTAGGTTAGCCTCAAACTTGAAGCAATCCTGCAGCCTCAGCCATCTGAGTGCTGAGTGCCACTGGAAGCTCTGAGAAACAAGTGTTCTTAGAATATCTGCAGACAAACCTAGGATCTTCTCCATTCCTGTGTCACCTAGCCTGTTTTGTGGGATTCGGGGGAAAGTCGGGACTCCCTGCTGCAGGACTCCAGCCAAGGGCAGGACAACAGGAGGACCAGTTTATTCACAATGCACACAGGCCACAGTGACACTGACCAGTTCCCTCCCGCAGAGCGCTCTGACACACTGCTGCAGACTGAAAAGAACAAAAAGGAAGTAAAGGTGTGGAGAAAATGCTAAACAAGGAAGTTTGGGCTTCAGAGGAAGCAAAATTTGTGGGAAAGTAAGAGTGGAAATACTGGACAAAGAAAGGTAGTTTAATAGGAACATATTACATGTGGAAAGTGTGCATCTTGCTTTTAAAACAGGAAGTACAAAGAGCTAACCTGTTCAAAACCAAGATCCTGTGCCAAAATGGCACTTCAATGTTTTGGTAATAAACGTTTTAAAGAGGGATACAAAACACCACAGGCTGAGGGCGTGGCTCAGAGAGAGAAGACTGGCCACCTGGTACACATAAGGGCCCTGGTTTCCATCCACAGCATCTGGGGGTTGGGGGGTGGGGGACAGATACTTTTTATAAAGATACTGATATCTGACATTTCTGAAACCATTAGAATCATGACAACTCTCTTCTGTACTTCTTGCCTTTTCTCACTTTTCAGGGGGAAAAAAAGCAAACACTGTCACTTTGTTTTGTTAGGTCTTGCGATTCTAATGGATGTAATCAGACCCTGGAGGGCCATCTGCCTCTATACACTTCCTTGAGTACAGCATAAATAAAAGCCATAGGAACTATGAATTACTGTTGCAAATGACATTTCCCTAGAAACAATCTACTTAGGTGGAAATGTCCAAAGATTTATTTATTTTATGTGTTTGTACGCGTGCCTGCCTGAGTTTAAATATCATGTGTATTTAAGTCCCCATGGAAGCCAGAAGAAGCCATCTGGTACCCTAGAACTGGAGTTCCAGGTGGTCATGATATAGGTCAGGTCAGATCTATATCTGACTGGGAATCAAACCCAGGACCTCTGTAAGAGCAGTCAATGCTCTTAACCACTGAGCCATCTCTCCAGCCCAAAGGTAGAAATTGTGAAACATACAAGCCGAGACCCATCATCTTCTGCTCAAAGCAGAAATAAATAAACCACACACTTGGCATTCATTTGAAATCTGAGAACAAGGGGAAGAGTCACAAAGAGAAGCTAACTGCTGCCCTCTTGCTGGTAAGGCACCGTCTTCAGATAAAGCATTTAATCCAGTCCTTCAAAAATGTCTTCATCTGCAATCCATTTTGACAATTTAAATTTCTCAAAATCAAGCTAGCATTTAGTTAAGAGAAAACAATATCAACAAGAGAGAAACATGGTTAAACATTGAAAAGAGAAATATTTGACCATAAACTGAATCTGAACATGAAAACAAATGCAGTGTCGTGGCCTCTGTAGCCCTAACCCTGAAAAGGGGGCATCTTCCTCCCATTTACAGCAACTGGTGCTTCATAAGGAAGAGACACAAAGGAATTCAAATGAAGAGTCTGGTGTCTTAGAATCTGCTTCAGAGGGCACACGCATACTCTTAAGTTCCTTTTTCTGTTTGTTGGTTTATAAGGAAGGTGGCAGGCGGCCTATGGAGCTTCCTCAGACGCTACTGCAGAGCTCAGGACTCTCTCCTCCCACCAAGTGGGCTCTGGGGTTTGTCTCAGGCCTTCTAGTTGATGACAAGCTCCTCTAATACTGGGCTCATCTTGCTGTAAGATCTTACAGGGCTTACTTGTCTGTTTCTTTGTTTTCATTTTTTATATTTTGTATTTTCAAGCCAGGGGTCTCACTATGTAGCTCTAGCCTGCAAAACTCACTGTGTAGATCTGGTTAGCCTTGAACTCAGGGAGCTCTGCCTGCTTCTGCCTCCCTGATGTTGGGCTCAAAGGTGTGTGCTGCCATACATACAGTCAGTCTTATCTTTTAATGTAAAAGAGATGATAGAAGTAGGCTTACCTAGGTCTTTTTCAAGATGAAGAAAATGTAACTAATAAATTACTGAAGGACATGGAGCATCACCTCATAATATATCTTAAGTTGGCCTCGAATACCCAGCAACTTCCCTAGTATTCAGACTGCAGGTGTGAGTCATGAGGCCCTACCTCCTAAAATAAATTTTACTGCAATCTTACTACTGAAAATTTTATAAGTAAAAATACCATTCCACGGGTTGGGGATTTAGCTCAGTGGTAGAGCGCTTGCCTAGGAAGCGCAAGGCCCTGGGTTCGGTCCCCAGCTCCGAAAAAAAGAACCAAAAAAAAAAAAAAAAAAAAAACCATTCCACCTGCTAGGGTGAACATGATGAAGCTTTTCTTAAAACAAGAAAACCTTATTACCAGGTCACCAAAACCTGCAAGAGTTCAAACTCCTGGGACCCAAGGTAAAAGAAAAGAAATTGACTCCTTAAAGTCCTACTCTGACTTCCACGCAGGCACCATGTCACATGCCTACACATAGGAACATACACAACATACATAATACATGGAACATACACACATAAACACACATAGTAACAATGACACATAAATTAAAAAAAGAAAACCAGGGGCTGGAGAGATGGCTCAGTGGTTAAGAGCACCAACTGCTCTTCCTGAGGTCCTGAGTTCAAATCCCAGCAACCACATGGTGGCTCATAACCATCTGTAATGAGATCTGATGCCCTCTTCTGGTGTGTCTGAAGGCAGCTACAGTGTACTCATATACAATAAAATAAAATCTTTAAAAAATAAAAAAAATAAAAAAAAATAAAAAAAAGAAAACCAGTCTTATTGCCAAGTGTAAAGAAAACACTTGGGAGGTAGGAAAACAAGAAATTGATCCCAAAACCATCCTTACATTTTAGGATATTTCAACAAAAGGAAAAAGCAAAAAACAGGCTTTGTGGTTTAAAGAGTTAACATAGGGTGCATAGAAGCAGCCAGCTTCCTCTGTAAAGCAAGGCACGGTAGTGCCTCTGGGAAGCCTGTGGCCTGGGACTACAGATGAACAGCAGAGGGTGATGGGTAAGACACCGACTACACTGCACCGAATCCTAACTCAGAGTGCGTCTGTCAGTGCACATAACAGACACCGTTCCCTCTCATCTGTACCTTCCAGGTTACCTCCGTTACCATACTGTAAACAGAAAAAAAACCCTTAGGGAAAAAGTGTCAAAGAGGTTGCGCTCCCTGTAATGCTCAATGCATGTCTTTCTGAGGCCTTAAACATGTCGATAGTGTTCTAAAAGATTCTGGGTGAACTCGTGCTCAAAGCAACTGCACATTAGAGACCGTACCTTTTCTCTACTGTTCTGAATTTACTCAAGTTCGATATAAGCACTCCTTTTGTAAGCAGAAATTGTATGTTCTCATGGCGTGCTTATAATCACGTGGGCCATGCCATGGTGATTGGGACTGACGGCTCTGGCAGACTGACTGTACCCACAGCAGCCTGTAAAATTCAAACTGTGCGCTACACCTAATCCTAGATTCTACACATACATCTACCATGTACAAACTAAAGTATCATTAAGTACCCAGTACTGTAACTAGCTGCACACACCGTGTAAGGGCATCCATGGCTGCGCATGAGGAAGTGCTGCACACAGGTACACAGGGGATTTACGACTGCAGCTGCGGCTCCTCACCACCACCAACGAAGTCTGAAAACTGCCCGCTGGCTGCTTCTCTCCTCAGAGCTCAAAATAGTCTGTCATACTATTTTTTTGAGGAAAATAAATTCTGTATCAAGTCAAATTTTAGAAAGCACTACTGAAATCACTCCCAGCAAATCAACTGGGCGACCGGCTGGGCGTCTCTCCTGCTCCTCCACACACGCAGAGGCTCACGTTCCCTGAGCGTGTAAGAACACATTCTTCTGCAGAATGGACTTTTGTTCATGTTCTTGTTCTCTGTCATTTATTATCCCTTGACAATTCCAAAGATAAATTCTCATTGTTTTCACCCCACATTATCCTCTCTCTTCTACTGAAACCTTCTGTCACATAAGCCCGTCTCTGCTCTGATGTTTTTTTACTCCGGCTTTGCATGCTGGCTTGGAGCTCTCTATCTGGGTCCCTGCCTCAGCCTGAGTGTCCGGTGTCAGGACCCAAAGAAACACAGGACAAATGGCTGAGGTGCCTATTTCCACACCAAACCACAAGCTGGCCTCCTGGCTCCTTACATGCCCTCCCTCTGCTCCCCCACCCCCCATCTTCCCACACCACCCCTGCAGTAAAGTTCTGCAGCCCAGGAGCTTCTAACAAAGTGACTTTGCCCATGTGTCCTCTTGTCCTGCCTGTCTGTCTGCCCCCTACTCCCATCACTCCTCTCTCTCATGGCACAGTTCAGTCCTTCAGACCCTTCCAGAAGCCTCTGAGGGCTATGTTCTCCCTCATAGCTACAAAAAAACCTTCTCCTCACCTTACCTACAAGTGCTCATGTCCTCACAGCCATTCACACAGCTCAAAATGGGAATTTTTATGTGCAAAATAATGTTCACACACAGGTAATCAGTAGAAACTAGAGGACAGTGTGGCACTGCACACCTGTAACCCTGAGTCAGGGGAGCTGAGGGGAAACCGGCATCAAGCCGAGTTTAACACTTGCTGGGGCAATGCAGGAGAATCCAAGGGAGGCAAAGGGTGTGGGGAGGGGATTACCAAAGGGTAATGCAAATGTCTGCATCCTTTTATTTAAACCTATACAGTATATTCCCAGTATTATAGAGTTCACTAAGAGAGTTTCATAACCAATCTACATGGCTAAAAGGCTTGAGTTTTCTATTAAAAATAAACAGTTCTCACCTGTATTCTTCCATCCTAGCGGGCGGATGAATCCTGACCCAGCACTGCCTCCCACTGTTCTAATCCTGGTTCACATTCCTGCAGAGCCAAGTCTCTGAAAATAACTGATCCCATTACTGTCCTGTTTGAGGACCTTCTGTGTTGCCCCATTTCCCACAGACACAGAACTTGCACCTTTGCGGGAGGAGGGTCAACCAGTACCCTGTGAAAGAGAGTTCTAGGCCTATGTTCTCAAAAAGTACATTTCAGTTTTACAAAAAGAACCCAACTTATTTAATGCTTTTAACATTTCAATCACAAAATTCCATCTTCTCTTAGAGCAGTTGTTCTCAACTTTCCTAATACTGCAACTCTTTAATACAGTTCCTCATGTTGGGGAGACCCCAACTGTCTTAGTTAGGGTTTCACTGCTGTGAACAGACACCATGACCAAGGCAAGTCTTATAAAGGACAGCATTTAACTGGGGCTGGCTCACAGGTTCAGGGATTCAGTCCATTATCGTCAAGGCAGGAGCATGGCAGCATCCAGGAAGGCATAGTGCAGGAGGAGCTGAGAGTTCTCTATCTTCATCTGAAGGCTGCTAGAAGACTGGCTTCCAGGCAGCTAGGGCGAAGGTCTTAAGAGCCCACACCCACAGTGACACACTTCCTCCAAACAAGGCCAACCTACTTCAACAAGGCCACACCTCCAAATCGTGTACTCCCTGTGCCAAGCATATTCAAACCATTACACTAACCATAAAATTATTTTTGTTGCTCTTTCATAACTGTAATTTTGCTACTGTTATGAATCATAATGTAAATATCTTGTGTTTTTCGATGGTCTTATGTGACCCCTGTGAAAGATTTGTTTGACCCTCCAAGAAATCATGACCCACAGGTTGAAAACCACCAACATAGAAGAACTGAAGATTGTTTCAGGCAAGTCAATAAGCATTTGCTGAAGATACGGGGTGGCCACGCACTAAAATATGGACAGTATATCAAGTGTTTTTTTGGAGGGGGTGTGTGTTGTGACAGGATTCTCTATGTAGCTTAGACTTGCTGGAACTTGCTTTGTACACCAAGCTAGCCTCAAACTCACAGAGATCCACCTGCCTATGCCTCAGAAAGTGCTGGAGTTACAGGAGTGGACCACCACCCCGCAGCTACATCAAGTCATTTTTTAAAATGCATAGATGCGCTGAAACAATAAACCCTCTAGTTAACCCAACAGCTCATTCCGTGCAAGCCGGTGTCAGCAGGGTTCCTGGGTGAGCTGCTCTACTGGAGTTCCTGGTGATTCAACTCTTCAGAACTTGGTGCTTCAGTTTTATGTGAATGGAAGTTTAAAGCTCTGAGCCATCTGTTAGAGCTTTCACTGGAAACTGCATAAATATGTGCATGATCTAAGTCCTACCGTCTTCCACGAAAACCAATACAACGTATTTTTTGTAGATCAATAGATCTGGTTGGTGAGCAGAAATTCACTGTTCCTCTGCCTCAGAGAGAAAAGCTTAAATGTCTCAGGGTTGAAGAAGGGTAAAAACAGGTCCACTGGTATAAGGACTAAGGAAGATTCTGACAATCAACCTGAGACCTAGCTATGAGGAAAACAGCTGATTCGAGGATTCTAAACTGTCTCATGTTTTTCAGACTTTAAGAATAAAAATGTCTATATAGAGTGTTACCCACTCTAAAGCAGACCCACATAATCGCATCCACAAGCAGAGTCTTTCCCTACCCACCCGGCTGCACCCTGCAGCAAACAGTTCAGATACTTTTATTCCTATAATTAATGCAATGATGCCAATCCTGAACCACATATTCTGCTAGACGTGGGACAGTGAAGACATCTCCCGCTGTACCCGTGAAGACACAAACCCATGGAGGGGAAAAGCAGACAGACAATGCCATAAGCACTGTGGTCAGCACAAGCACAGAGACAGGAGATCAGTCCCACAAGGACCAGGTAAACAGAAGGAACAAAGAGGGCAGACAGCGTTGGTGAGGCCACAGGATGCAAAGACTACAGGGATGAGCCTTAGTGTCCTGGAGAGACAAGACAATGGCCCTCAGTTCCTGTGGGCACATCAGCACATCTGAGAAACACATTCAGAACTGCAAGATCCTGTAAGATTTTCTCTTAATGTGTCAATGTAAAAAAAATTCAAAAAGTTACAAAAAAAAAATCTGTATATAGCCCACATCCTACACTATTGCTCCATCTTTCTACCTAGAATTACCCAAGAAGAGTCTTTTATACAGGCTGAGGAGGGTACACTTATCTATTTAGGGGCACACGCACATATCCATATACCTATATTACATACACATGCACTTTGCTCTGTGGCCCTTCCACATCCCTAAAAACTTAAGAAGCAAATTAATGATTAGCAAGTTTCATTTTCAAAATCCACTCCTATGCATACTGTGTCGTAGTAAGGTGCTTTAGGGACTGGAGCGACTAACCACACTACCAGATGAAAACACTCTTGCAGAAAACCCATTTGGTTCCTATCTGTGGTGCACAACCATCTGTAACTCTGATTCCAGGGGATTCAACCCCCTCTTCTGGCTTTCACAGGCACACGTGTGGTACACGTACACACATGCAGACGAAACACTCACATACATAAAAAGTAAACCTTTTTACAAGATGCCATGTATTTTTTTCAGGTAAGCCGGTGGTCTCTGCGCAATCTTGCTCATCTGCTTGAAGCTTACTCTTACTTCTCTTGCTTTGCACTGTGTCAGGAGTGGTTTTACATTTAAGGAGAAATATCAACTCCTATGCTCTCAAAAGACAGTCTGCATTCGCTCTTCCCTCCCCGAGAATCACCAACACCCACACATCGCTGATGGCATAGGGGAGCAAGGCACAGAAGCTAATGTTCTATTTTACTCAGCATCTCTCGCCTTAATGCTTCTAACACAGCGGTTCTCAGCCTGTGGGTAAGCAGCCCCTTTAGGGGTTGACCAGCCTTTTCACAAAGGTCATCTAAGACAACAAAAATAGCAGATATTTACATTACAATTCATAACAGTAAGAAACTTAGTTATGAGACAGCACGAAATAATTTTATGGTTGGGGTCACCACAACGTGAGGAACTGTATTAACGGGTTGCAGCCATAAGAAGGTTGTTCTAACACAATGTTTCAACCAGCTTAGGGATGGGAAGATGGCTCAGTAGACAAGGTGTTTGCCATGGAAGGAAGCATGAGGACCAGACCTCAGACCCCAACACCTACACAGAAGCCATGAGAATGTGCGGCCTCACTGCAATCCCAGAGCTAGGGGAGGAAACAGACCATCTCTGCTGGAAACTGGCAAGACAGGTTCCGCTGGAGTTCCTGCCTCCATAAATAAAGTGGCAGCAATCAGGGAGGACACCCAGTGTCAACCATTAGCTTCCACTCACACACACACACACACACACACACACACTACACACACAGGCATATACATCATACACACACACTCAAAATTTTTCCAACTCAATCACTTTTGTAAAATGAGCTACAAGTATGAAATAAACCAATTTTTAATGTATTTAACAAAATATAGAAATTTTATCAGTAAAATTTCTTTAGCATTTCTCATTTTATAAAACATGCTAAGAGCTAGCAAAGCAGCGGCTTAAGATACTCGCTGTTGAGGCTGACCATCTGAATTTGATCCTCAAGAAAAGAACTGACTCCTGCAAATCAATCGCTCACTCCTTGATCTACACACACATACACACACACACACACACACACACACACACACACACACCTCTCACATGCTCACATGTGAGCACACACAATAGAGAAATATAGAAAAGGAACAATATTTGGTAAGAGTAATGTGAACGCATGTCTACAATTTCACCAGCCGAATGACACGTTTACAACCCCCCAGCTAAAGCCCGGGTACAGGGAGCCAGAGGACTGAGATGCCTGCTGCTCGGCAGTGTCTCCATTACAGGGAAAACCAAGCCCAGGAAACCTCACCAATATGGCTGCCTTAGCAATACCAGTACCCGTGCCAAAGCAGATGAGGGAAGTCTAACAAGACGTCGCCCATAAATAGAAAGCTATAATCAATTAACTTTGGAGAGAAGGAGACTAATTCTCCAGGAATGAGGAGGTCCCTGATATGTTTATACACCCCAGCAACACTGAGTGTGCTCAGCAAGCTGTGTTATGCATGGATGTGTGTGTTTGTCTGTGAAGCAATAAAAAGGTCCTGGATTTGAGAGGAAGTTGGGGGATGCCAGAGGAGTCTGAGAGGGAAGACAGGAGAGGAAGTGCTATAAATGCAGTCCCCATACACAGTCTATGCTCTACAATGAACCTTAGACACATCGTGTTAAGTGAAAGAAGCTACAGCGTTGCTATTGTATGTTACTATTGTATGACTCTATAAACATGAAATGTAGCCAGTCTTAGCTACTCAGTGGGTTCTTTTCCAACCCTTTATCTCCCTGGTTTCACCTTCTATAACTAGACAGGAAAGGAGGATTGGGGCTGGGGGGGGGGGGGGGGCTGCAGAATCTCAGAATCTAATTTCTTTCCTTTTTCTTCTTCTTTGCTTTGGCTGTGGGTTCTTTTTCTCACCTTTTATCCTCCTTCCCCATTCACTCTCTATCATTAAACAGAGGGAAACAAGGAGAGAGCAAAAAGATAGATCTCTGAATTTAATTTCTTTTTGTTTCTTCTTTGAGCATCACTACTAACAACTGCAACCAACCCCCCTGAACAACCAACAACCACCCACCTCACCCATCAGAGCTCTACCATTACATCCCACCTCACCCATCAGAGCTCTACCATTACATCCCACCTCACCCATCAGAGCTCTACCATTACATCCCACCTCACCCAAGAGCTCTACCTTACATACCCTCTTCATAGGTATATAATTCCAAACACCACACAAGCACGGAAACTATCTGCAGCTGGCAAGACACCGCTCAGCTAGAGCATGAGGCAAATCAGAGTCGGCTGCTGCTTCGGACAGTCCAAAGCAGTCCCCCAACCCACACCTGGGATTAAAATGAAAACATATTCTTATAATACTTCTGGTTTTTAAAGAAACCAAAATTCAGGAATTCTCCCTACCATGCAATGTGCAGAAGAAGACTCAATGTAGCCTGGTAGTCCCCAGAGTATAGAAAGAAACTGTGCAACTGCCTAAGGGTAAAGCTGTTTCTGGACAAAAAAATGTTAGAAACTAGATTCACATGATAGCTGGCCAACCATGTCAGTGTACTAATTGCCAATTAATTATTCACCATAATAATATACAGGTTATATCATGTTGTACACATTAATGTCAAGGGCCTGCCTGTTTCTCTTCCCTCTCCAGTCTTTCTTTTTAAAGACACTACTGTGTAGTCCTAGCCTCAAGGAGAGATCTGCCTGCCTCTGCCTCTCGTGTGCTGAGAGTAAAGGTGTGCACCACCGTTTGTCTCATTTCCTGAAAAATACTCTTGCCAGGCCAAATATTCTCTCTCAGACTCTGAACCTCCCTGATGCAGATGGTGAGAAGCCACTGGGTCAAAGTGCATTAGGCAAAGCTGGGAAAGGGCTCAGGGGCTGAGAGCACTGACTGCTCACCTCACCATGGAGAAGTTCCTTTCAGCCGGGAATGGGGCACACAACTTTGATCCCAGAGAGGGAGGGGAAACGAGGGGCTACCCAGGGAAACCCTGTCTGGAAAAATGAAAGAAAGGAGGAAGGGGTGGGGAGGAAGTGTAAGGGGCCTCCTTTAAATTGGTTACTTATCATTAGCACCTTTCAAAGGCACGTGTTGAATTTTGAGGACATACAATTACAGAATCCACAATCTCCAGTTGTTCAACAGGGTGTCACCTGAGGTCATCCCAAGCCTTGATGGAGTTAAGACCTCATATCCTAGACCCTGGAGGGTCCCGCTGTAGAGACTCTACTCAAGCTGCCCCGTGCACCCAACAAAGCTCAATGCCAAGACAGCCAGGCCGTCATCCCTGCACTTAGGGCAGAGGCGGCAGAGGCAGCAGCCGCACCTGGCCTAGCCTACACAGTAAGACCTGTCAGTGAGTGAAAAACTGGACAAGTGAATGAACAGCACAACAGTGAGGGCCGAAGATGTCAGGACGATCCTTTGACTTAAAACCAAATAAACTTTATTAGCCAAACAAAGAGAATCAGACCTAAATATTGATAAATACTAGTTAATAAATCACGGGAGTCATGTAGAACTGTTTGTGTACTTTTGGTAAATCCTAACGTCTAGACTCCTGTAAAACTGGATGGAGGAGGGGCTCCTAAGCCCATGACAAACCCTTTATAGTCACCAAGTAATAAACCTGACAGCTATATCATCACTCGGTTTGAAAATGGAGCTGGGGGCAGTGGCACGTGTGTGTGATCCCAGAAGCTGGCAGCAGAGGAAGGAAGACAGTCAAGAGACCCAGGCAACCTTGATCTACCTCATGAGTTTCATGCTCTACATAGGAAATGTCCTGTCAACCTCAGAACACAGTGAGGCACTGGCTTAAAAAATAAACAAAACAACAGTCAAACTCTCAAAAACCCATCCCACTTTTAGGATGCACTGAGCAGAGCTGGGTGTGCCGGCCCACACCTTTGAGCTCAGCATTCGCTGGCAGATTTCTGTGCGTCTGAGGTCTACAGCCTGGTCTGCACAATAAGACTGTCCTTAGGGGGGAAAAAAAGAGCAAAAACGGCCCCACGGCACACGCCTGTACTGTCAGCATCCGGGAGTTCACTGTCAGCTACTTAAGACATTTGGGGCCACGTTAAGATACACAAGAAGACCAGGTGTGACAGTGTGGGTCTTTATATACCTGGCACTCAGGAGGCAGAAGCAGGGAACATCTGTGAGTTCCAGACCATTTCATTAATAAATTCTATATCCACTTTTTAAAAAGCATATATTATAAGGGCATGAGCACACGATTGTTTACTGGTGGGAAAAATAAAGTGTATCTTGCTTATTAGTTATACTACAAAATTAAATATTGATTTGTGTTGCCACCTGCTGGTAAAATTCATTATTTGAACATTAATGAACTTGAATTCATCATTTCACATAAAGCATTGCCATTGTTAAAATTAAACACACACACAACTTACTTGTGCTTTCTCAATATTGTCTGCTTTGTAACATTTTACCCAACTATTCTAGTAAACTTCTCTTTGGGGAAACTTTTAAAGTTACATCAGAATTAATGGTGACTGAAGCCAGAAAGTGGCTCGCACTACATTTTCGGCCCTTGGAAGACTAAGGGAGTAAGATTATTAAAAGTTTCAAGCAAACTTGATCTATAGTCTGAGGTCCTGTCTAAAAATGGAGCGGTCAGGATGATCAACCAAAACTAGCAACCTGTAGAAAAGTCCTACAGAAATCTAATACCTGATAATTAAGAAATAAAACACTTGGGCTAGAGAGATGGCTCAGTGGTTCAGAGCACCGACTGTTCTTCCAGAGGTCCTGAGTTCAAATCCCAGCAACCACATGGTGGCTCACAACCATCTGTAATGGGATCTGATGCCCTCTTCTGGTGTGTCTGAAGACAGCTACAGTGCACTCATATACAAAATAAATAAAGAAATCTTTAAAAAAAAAAAGAAAAGAAAAGAAATAAAACACTTTTAAACATACCCTGTACAGGTAGGTAAAGCCATTCCAAGAAACCAGATTATTTAAAAAAAATAATAAATAAATAAATAAATAAACCTCATGCCAAGAAAGGAAGCTACCTCACTATAAGCTGTCCGTCAGCAAGGCCCATGCAATCCCCAAAAAAAAGACAGCAGCTATCACTGCTGCTGTTTGTCCTCCAGAACCAGATACTGTGGCCTTAGCAGCAATGATACCTACACCTTTGTCTCAGAACGGAGAAAATCAAGCTGGAACTGGGCTGAAAGAGTCCTTGCTATAAAGGCTTGCTAGGTAAAAGGTGTTCTTAGACTTGGCTGTGGACCCTCTATGCAGTGACACCAATCTCCAAGAAAGACTCACCTACTGGTACAACAAGGAAAAAGTCTGTCATGCAGGTAACCAACTGCACACTTCAAAGACAGAGTTTTATCTGCTATGTCAACCCAGTCAAAGGCCCACAGTTGGAGGTTATAGGACTTCCTGCACAAGATGTCGCTGTTACTTCTCTGAACAGACAGGATGTGCCCATCAAACTGCCTTCCTCAGGCTTGTGCTTATTCCCAGAAAACAGTGGCAAGGCTGCCTTTGCTCAGAGAAGCCTCTCAGAAAATGTGTCAGCAGTGAGTGCAAGGAACCAGCTATCCAGTTCTCAGCCACCAGCTCCCCCAACCCCACCACCATCCAGCACCCAGCCAGTGTCTCAGAAGAGGGCGCAGAGCACCTGAGAGCGGGAGGGCAGGAAGTGAGATGCTAATACCTGCATAGCACTGCTACACACTCCTACAAGACTGCCACCATAAAGGGCCATCAACATCCCGCAGAGGGGGGGTCAGGGGGCCCTCTGCTCTTCTGAGGGATTACACCACAAAGCCTGAGGTCAGTGAATGATCAGAGACATTTTCTACAGTGATACAGCCACTGGTAAGGTGGCTCCTGCAACTCTCACCCACTCCTCTAACAACTCCAGTGAACCCTGGGTCACCAAAGTGGGAGACTACTTAGGAAAAAAAAGAATTTGTGGGAGAAAGTAACAGGAGGTGAATATAACCAAGCCACACTATGTATGTACACTATGAAAATGCTAAATTTATGGAATTAGTATATGCTAACAAAAATATGGATATTGTGACTTTTAACCTCACAGAAATCTGCATCAGTATACGGGATAGTTTTTAATGACATAATAATTTGTGGAAAACATAAAAACCTTATTTAATAATATTTCCAAATGTTATTCTTTTTGTAAACAACTCAAATATTTGCTTACATCAGAAGAGGGTTTTATATCCAGTGTCTTCTAGTCCTAACAGGATCAAGCCAGTGACCACTCAGCATGAGGGGAAGGGGCAAGGCCTCCACTACAGCTGAGGAGCTACTGACACTGGTGGTTCTGAAGGAAAGAAACCGGTTCTTCAGCCATGCGGCCCTGGCAGGCTGACCACCCTCCAGGAGTTACAGATCCAAGCAGCGGGGCAACCGCAAAGGGACTGGCGGGTCACGGAACGGACAGCCCGAAGAGCCGAGGCCACGAAGCAGAAACACAGGTTGTGACAAATGGTGCCTGCCAACTGAACAGTCACAAGCAAAACAATCTAGGTAGTCATTACACCCTCCGAAAAAGTGGACTCAAAATGCCACAGATCTCAATGCAAAACACACAGCTCCCAGAAAAAAGAGGAGAAATTCAAATATGCACCACCAAAGGCATAATCCTTGAAAGAATAAGCTGGACTTCACTGAGATTACAAACGTCTCCTGTGAAAAACATTGTCAAAAGAATGACAAAAACCAACAGAGCAAAATGTTTACCAAAAGGACTCTGATGGCAAAAGAGGACTGTGGTGGAGAACTCTGGGCCAGCCCAGGCGGGCGTGCACGCCACACACTTGCAATAGCTGCTGGCAGAGGCAGGACAGCTAAGAACAAAGCCCAAACGGCTGTGATCCAACATATATGAGAAACTCTTAAAACTCACCCATGGGTGGGAGGATCAAGGAGGTGGGAGTGAGGCAGATCTGGGAGGAGTTAGGGGAAGAGCAGGAAGTAAGATCTAAATACATTTCATAAAATCCTCAAAGAATAAAAATGTGATCCAAAGATCCTTAAGAGGCACTTCATGAAAAACTACACACATCAAATGGTCAGCACACACAACAGACAGGCAGTGCTCCACATCACATACATTTAAGGGACTGTCAGAGAAAACAAATGAGAGGGATGGGCCTGGGCAGATGGCTCTGTGCTTAGACACTAGTGCTGCACACACGCATGCACACACACAGAGCTACACAGCAAGTCATTACTTCAGAAAGCCCCAAACAGCCAACATATTGAAAAGGAATAGCTCTGTCAAGATTCAAGAGAAGAAGTGGGGGACCCAGGGCTCTTGCTCCTGGCGGTAGCGAAAGTGAGTGACACAGCAGAGCTACTTAGAAAATACCCGCCGCTCCTGACTATATGAGTCCACAGGAGAAACAACGCAAATGTCTACTAACAAACCAGATGCTGTAGGATAAACGCTACCAGAAACAATTAAAAGCATAGACCGACGTTAGAGAAGCCTGACAATGGTCACGCTAAGCGACAGAGGGCAGGCAAGAAAGTACTTGCTGTATGACACAAAGTACTCAAGTGAGAGAGCAGCAAGACGAGGTCTCTACTAAACTAGGGCTGGGAGAGAGTCTGCCAATGGGCAGGAAAAAACACTTCTGAAGATAAACATGTCTATTAGTAAGGCTATATAAAGTTTCATTGATGTATGCGTGCCAAAAACATGCCCTCTATTCATGTTAATTACACACCAACAAAGTTGGTGAACACTTCTTAATTTTTTTAAGATTTATTTATTATGTATGAGTACACAGTAGCTGTCATCAGATCCCATTACAGATGGTTGTGAGCCACCATGTGGTTGCTGGGATTTGAATTCATGACCTCAGGAAGAACAGTCACTGCTCTTAACCGCTGAGCCATTTCTCCAGCCCATGAATACTCCTTAAAATGAAAGCAACCAGCCTAGAAGGAATTACAGACAGGAAGCAGGTGAGTACTGGGGATGCTGGTTCACTTTCAACCTCGCTTTTTAAATATGGCAACAAAAAAATTCTGCTATCGGGAATGTGACATCTCCATCTCTACACTCCAAGAGCATGTACATAGCGGGAGCCCACACACACACACACACACACACACACACACACACACACACACGGGAGCCAAGACAGTCAGGGCTACACAGAAAAGACCTGAGAAACAGGCAGAGGACACAGGTTTTGTTCCTAGAATCTACATGGTAGCTTTCAACTGCCTGTAACTCCAGTGCCCAGGACCAAAATGTTCTCTTCTTTTATGGCCTGTTTGAGCTCCTACATGCATGTAATATACACACTCATGCAGGCACACACACACACAAATAAGAATAAATAAATCTTTAATACTCAAGGCCTTTTGGCAACAACAAAAAGAAAGTTATGGGACAGGTCAAACACTGATGACAACTGTCGTACCTCTCTCGTGTCAATATTCAGTGTGATGCATTTCAGATCTCAGCTGCCACCATTTCTCTTCAGATTCAAAATCTAGAAACTAACGAAGCTTTGCAATTTTATGACAGTATATTCCTTTTGGTTTGTTTGTTTGTTTGTTTTAAAGACAGGGTTTCTCTGTATAGTCCTGGCTGTCCTGAAACTCGCTCTGTAGACCATGCTGGCCTCAAACTCCTGGAAATTTGCATCCTGAGAGCCAAGATCAAAGGCATGCACCACCTCCCAACATGACAGAATAGTCTAAACTCATTTTCACACTTCATTAAGGCAAGATCAGATTAAAGAAGTTAGCATAACCAAGTACAGACAAGAAATGAGAAAACATCCTGTGTTGTTTAACAATTAGAGGTTCTGAAAAGAAGGTGAAACAATCTTATCTTTTGAAAAATAAAAAAAAGGCAAAACTATGCATATCATATGTACGGTCGGTACCCTCAGAGCCAGAGGACAAGTCAGATGCCGTGACACCAGAGTCACCAGTGTGAGCCTCTGGCCTGGCTCCTGGGAGCCAAGCTCAGGTCCTGCAGAAGAGGAGCAGACTGTCTTAGCAATCCAGTCATCTCTACAACACCACAGAAGGAACATATGGTAATGGTATGTTGTGTATTACATGTGTGTGTGTGCACATGTGTGCTGAGGGCACCTGTCCATGCATGCGCACACAGAAGCCAGAGGAGGGCTCAGTCAGCTGATTCCTCTGCCTCCTCCACCTCCCTGTCAGAGACAGGGCAGTCAGGAGTTTACATCTATCTCTCCACCATATGCTCCAGACAGGTCTCTCATTCCACCGCAGGCCAACAAGCCTCCAGATCTACCTATTTCCACCTCCCAGCAGTGCCTAGCTTTTTACATAGGTGCCAAAAACTAAGGCAAAACCTCATGTCTGTTAGAAAGGACTGTCAGCCACTGAGCTGTCTTTTCAGCACAGAATCTTTCTTAATGTATTCATTCCTAAGCACTTACTTTATGCATGAAAAACTCAATTTGATTAGAATGTAAAATTACCTGCCTCCAAAAAGGAGTGCCCAGAGGCTGAAGACAGCGGTTAATTAATCCACGGTTAATTAATCCACGGTTAATGGTCAATGCACACAGTTTTTGCAAAAGACTTAAGTTCAGTTCCCAGCTATGTCAGGCAGCTCACAACTGCCTGTGAACCGAGGCCCTCCTGTAGCCTCCTTGGGCACTTTCACACATGTCACATATACATTCAAACATACAGGTAAATAAGTAAAAATAAAAAATTACAACAGTGATATCACACACACACACACACACACACACACACACACACACACTTCGTGTGTGTGACCAGAGTGCCACGCACATAAACGTGTGTGGGCACTCAGGTGTGTGCATATGTGTGTGTGTGTACTCAGTCTGGCCTTAAACTCAGTGTGTTGCTCAGGATGACCTTGAACTCCTGATCCTCCTGCTCCCGCCTTCCAAGTACTCTAAGTATGGCTAGGCACGAGTCACTCTACCAACCTTACAAATCAAGGCTTGGAAAGGTCTCAGCAATAAAGAGCTTCTATAGGGCGTAGGTTTTATTCCCAACACCCACAAAGCAGCTCAAAGCCTTCTGTAACTCCAATTCCAGGGAATCCAATGATCTCTTCTGGATTCTTTAGACACCAGGCACATGTGTGGTACACAAACACAAACACTCTATATTATTATAAAAAATAATAGTAGTAATAAAATTTATTTTAAATTTTTTAAAAGAAAATGTTTAATGTCAGAGCTTGCCAAAAGCATATAAAAAAAACAATAAAGAGAACCCTTTAACAGCTAAAACTACAACCAACACTTAATAATGTCCTATATAATCAACATCCTTATAAAAATCCCTAAGAAACATCCAGACATAAACTAAACCCTAGGCCCAATACTCGAAAAACACAGTAGAATGAACACGACCAGGTAGAGCCCTAAAGCTACTACTTTTTAAGTCATGCTTAATACATGCATGCATCATGCTAAAAGAATTCCCATTTACTCCTCACAGCAAGTCCATGAGACAGACGCCCATGATCCACTTGGAAGAATGTTTAGACTGCACGGCCGCTGCTGAGCCAGCTACAAGATGGACCAGGAAGCTAACTGTCGGCAGCGCTCAGCCCTCTCCCAGCTTACAGGCCCGGGTGCTTTCCTTATGCAGTGGCTGACCCCTTCCCGTCCCACTGAGGAGACTGCTGATGCCCTCAGGCTCTGGGAGGAGCAATCACACCTTCCAGGGAGGGTCCCTGGGAGAGAAAGGCCGAGTGGCTCTGACCCAAGCCTTCTCCCCACTTACCTACTGCTGTGTTTTCTCAGGGTGCTTCATCCGCTGGAAATGTATTTGAAAAATAGGTTCATAAAGTATTGAATATGTTTCTTTCCAAAGAACAGAACCAAATCCTCTCAAGTGTGGGTTGTGTCCCTCCAGGTTCAAGTGTGTGTTTCCAAGGGCGAATCATGAAAGCTGCTGCTCCTGCTGCCTCCAGTCTGAAGGCTCCCCAGGAGCACAGCTCAACAACACTCCAAACAAAGCCAGCTGACAAAGACTCTCAAAGGCAATCCCACAATAGGGTGCAAGGCCTCCCCAGTCAAGAGGCAGGAAGTAGATCACCGGGTTCAGCTACCAGATCCAGAACAAACCTGCTGGGCCACTTTCACAGTCCTAGTACACAGAACCTTGGAGAGAAGAGTGCTGTCCAGTTACTGCGTTTACAGGGATCTGACTTTGCTTTGGCCTCCTTAGCCCACGCGAGCAGCCCTCTATCTTGCTAAGTAACTGGAGATGGCCGGCCTTGAATCCTGACCTTCTTGCCTTTCACTCCTGAGAGCTGGGATTGCAGGCATCAACCCCAAGGCCTAACTGTGGTCATTTGTTCCCTGACAGTGACCCCTGAGAATATATCCAAAGTCATTAAATCCCTTCCCTCTGTGCTTGCAACAAACATTATTAGGTACAATGGCAGGTGCCAGGTGACACACAGGACAAGCCTGCTGCTTCCAAGGAACTTTACGTCACTCACAGACTCTAAGGGCTGTCTAACTCTAGTGAGCCCACTCATGCCAAGAAACCTATCCATCCATCTCCTGTCCATTCTACCACAGCTGAGTCTCACCTTAGGCACTGCGATAACATCCCCACACTTTCTATAGACTGGGTATTTTATGACTCGCTTCTGTCATCAAGGATTTTTAAATTTATTCTTATTTTATGCCTGCCGGTGCCTGTCTGTAAGTATGTCTGTGTAAAGGTGTCAGAAGCCCTGGAAGTGGAGTTGCAGACAAGTTTGAGCTGCCCATGGGTGCAGGGAATTAAACCTGGGTCCTGTGGAAGAGCAGCCAGTGCTCTTGACCACTGAGCCACCTCTCCAGCCCCCGTTAGCATTTTTTCAAGTGTATCCCTGTTGTAGCATGTAACTGCATCTCATTCTTTTTCTTGGTAAATAATAGTCCATTGTGAGCGATTACATTTGTTTGCTCATTCCTCAGGTAAGTGGGTTGCTTCCCCCGGCTACTGTGGGCAATGCTGCCCTTCTAGTTCTAAGTCGTAGAAGATACAACTCAATTCTGCTTGACTATATAACACAAACCACAGACAACAGCTTTTGTCTTATTTTTCCTATGTATGTGCATAATGGGCACTGAGCCTGGAACCTGGAACAAACTGGGCAGGGGCTCGAAAACTGCCCAAACCAGGTAACTCACTCTTATTGACCCAGACTGGTCTAGAACTCACTACATCGCCTAGGTGAGCCTCACTCTCTTATAACTGCTGGGAAACTGTCATGTCCTCATTTTTTTCATTTACCTGGCCCACAGCAAATGTTCAGAAAATGCTAGTTTTTTAGTCTATCAGCTGTTATTTGTATTAGTATGAATCATGATATTTGATATTTGATTTCAGGGGGAAAATAACTATTTCATATAGTCCAACGTCATATATACTCAGCTCAAGATTAAAGCATGTTCAACACATATCTGCTTTTTCACAGTGAAAAAAAAAAAGAGGACAAGGCTATTCTCAAAGCATTTTAAGCCTTAGTTTAAAAGATCATAGTGGTCTGTCCCTCACTGGAGAAGTCCACAGCCTTTGGAAAACACAACAGTAGCAAGAACAGACAAGGAGAGCCTGAGACCAGCCAGCCCGTAAAGACACCAAGGCCACAAAAGCCCATGTGTTCAAACACTCTAAGCTTTTCTTAGCCAAAGCTACACCTCAACCAATTAAGAATCTTCTTTCCCAGTGCTAGAGATCAAAGCCAGCTTGTGTAGCACTGCATGCTGAATACAGCACTGTAACACTGAATACACTCCAACCCTGGGAAACCTTTGCATTGGAAAATGACCCTGATTTGACTTTGATTGACTGATGGACAGACTGACTGACTGATTTGTTGCTTGGTTGTCTTTTTTCCCAAACAAGATCTCTCTGTGAAGCCCTGAATGTCCCAGAACTTACTCTGTAAACCAGGCCGGCCCCAAGCGTAGAGATATGCCTGCCTGTCTCTGAGTGCTGAGATTAAAGGTGTGCACCAGGACTGGAGAGATAACTCAGTGGTTAAGGGCACTGAGTGCTCTTCCTAAGAATCTGGATTCAAGTCCCAGAACTCACACGGTGGCTCACAACTGTCTGTTAACTCCAGTCCCTGGGAACCCAACCCTTTCACATAGACACACATGCAGGCAAAACACCAATGCACAGGAAATTCAAATAAATGACTTTTAGCTGGGCGGTAGTGGTACACCTCTAACTCCAGCACTTGGGAGGCAAAGGCAGGTGGATCTTTATGAGTTCGAGACCAACCTGGTCTACAGAGTGAGTCCCAGGGTAGCCAGGATTACTACACAGAGAGACCCTACTTGGATTTAAAAAAAAAAAAAAAACAAAACACGGTGGACCACCACACTGTACTGTGACTTATTTTTACTGTTAGCTACACTAAGATTCCTTATCAAGACATCACATTTCAATCTTGCCAAGACTCCATTTATGACATAAAACAAGTAACACAAAGAGACATCCACCATTTAGATCCTTTGCGTACACAGAACTCCACAATGGAGACCTCTATTCCTCTGCTGCTCCACTCGCTACGGAGAGCTCCTGCCTAGGACAACAAACACTGCTTCAAGACTTCTAGATCTGTTGTAGTTGTGTTGCTCAATTCATTTTGTGAACTTATGCTCAGGTGACACAGATATAAAAATAACATGCAAAAAGTTGTGAAAAAAAGTTTTAAGCTACACAAGCCAAGCCCAGTGGTGGCACACACCTGTAATACCTCAGAGGCAGATCAGGAGTTCAAGGGCATCCTTGTCCACTTTAAGGACAGCCTGGGGGACATGAATCTCTGTCACAACAGGGAAAAAAAAAAAAAAAGAGCTCTTTCTCTTCAATGAGGTGGCCGAGCGGACGTCAACACGCAGATCTTTGTGAAGACCCTGGCGGGCAAGACCATCGCTCACCCCATGGAGAATGTCAAGGCCAAGATCCAAGACAAGGAGGGCATCCCTGGCCAGCAGAGGGATATTCCCCGGCAAACAGCTGGAGGATGGCCGAACCCTGTCTGACTACAACATCCAGAAAGAGACCTCTTGCACCTGCCTGCGCCTGCGCAGTGGCATCATGGAGTCGTCCCTTTGTCACCTTGCCCAGAAGTACAACTGTGACAAGATGATCTGTCGCAAGTGCCACACACGCCTGCACCACCACCACCACCACCACCACCACCACCACCACCACCACCACCACCACCACCCCCGTGTATGATCTTCTTATTTGGCAGGTTTTTTTATTATTTTAGGATAAATGACTGAGCCTCAAAATACTTAAATTAATCACCTAGCACCCTGACAAGAGGGGAGGAGGGCGGGTCACACAGTTGCCAAGCTCCAGGCAAGTGGCTCTTAACCTTCCAAATGCTGCAAACCTTTACTTCAGTTCCTCAGGTTGTGGTGACCCTGAACCATAAAGTTATTTTCACTACTACTTCAAAACTGAAATGTTGCTGCTGTTGTGAGGTAATGCAAACATCTGATGTCTCCAATGGTCTTAGGTGACCCCTGTGAAGCCAGAAGTGTAGAAATGGGAGGCTATCACCTTGTCTCTGAAGCATGGGACAGGACATAGCCATTGCTCATCTAAGGGAAAAGCAAACCTGCTACTAAGAGGATTAACGGAGCACAGAGTAAAAACTCAGTGTTCTAAAAGGCCAACTTGTGACCACAGGTGGCTAGCAGTGGTGGGACTGCTCCTGCTGCTGCAGTGACAGCTAATATAGAGACAGCCCGGTGGGCACGAATGAGAGCCAGCACTCAGGGGAAAGCACCAGAAGGAAGGTAAAGCAGAACCAGCTACATATCCAGGGTTAGGCCAGTCTGCGTCACAGAACCTTTTTTTTTTCTTAAAATAAATAAATAAAATAATTTATGGCATCTATAAAGTACAATTTAAAAATGTAAAGCAACTTAAGATTTGAAAGCTAAGGTAAAAAATATTACAGCCAAGAATGGTGGCACATGCCTTAGTCCCAGTGCATGGGAGGCAGAGGTGGCAGATGTCTGAGTTTCAGGGCAGCCTGGTCTACACCTGAAGTTTGAGGACAGCCTGGGCTGTTACACAGATTATTTTTTTCCAAACTTTCTGAACTTTGTAAATATTAACTTCTACACACGCGCACACACACGCACGCACATGCACACACACGCACACGCACGCACGCACGCACGCACAAATCCATACTTGGGTTGCGAGTAGTGATAGACAAGCAAGATAGCAGCAGAGCTCGGTGAGTTCCAGGCCAGCCTGGTCTAACAGTGAGTTCCCTGAGAGCCATAGAGTAAGATGCTCTCTGGAAAAAAACAAAAAAGTATCGCTACCCACTCCACCACCATTATGTGTATGCATACACATTGATACACATGCACACACACGTGCACACACGCACACACTCACGCTCACAACACAGAGTTCAAAAGTAAGGCTATTATAATAATCTCTCTCTGAAATAAACGACATTTTTCTTATCAGTCCCAGCATGGTTTGTTTTCCTACAAACGAAATCCTATATATCAGGATGAATCAGAATTTAAGACCAAGTCTAAACTCAGTCTGTCCTTTCCCTCATCTGATCTAATAAACCAGGCCAGGTCGCGGGTCCATCTACCAAATCTCAGCACAAAAGAACCGACACCACCCTGCGGTGAAGGACAGGGAGGTGCATCGGCCATTTAAGTGTGCTTCTTTCGCTCCTTCTGGCCTTGTGCTCACTTGTACGTTCCACCTTCTAAGATCTCTTTTAAACAACTTTTACATTAAATATATACAAAACACGGGCTAGCAAGATCGCTCTTGATGAGGACTCGGGTTCAGTCCCCAGCACCCACATGTAGGCTCACAATCACTGTACTACAGTTCCAAGGGATCTGAAGCCCTCTTCTGGCATTCACAGACACTGCACAAATGTGGTGCACTTACATACATGCAGTCTAATGCTCATGTACATAAAAATTAAACAAGTAATTTAAAAATAGATACACGGGGTTGGGGATTTAGCTCAGTAGTAAAGCGCTTGCCTAGCAAGTGCAAGGCCCTGGGTTCAGTCCCCAGCTCTGGAAAAAAAGAAAAAGATACAAAACAGCTCACCTTTAATTCCAGCACTTGGACAGAGGCAGACAGATCTCTGAGTTCAAGGCCAGCCTGGTCAGTAGAGGAAGTTTTTTTGTTTGTTTGTTTGTTTTTTTAAAGTATACATAGCTTATTCAGGGCAAGGGGAGGGGAGTTAAGAGGTTAGTAGGGGCAGAGAAAGGCAGAGAGGGATGGGGAGGGGGAGGGAAGAGAAAAGGGGAGGGGGCAGAGTTAGAGAAGTAGAGGCCGGACATGTGCACATGGAGAGAGAGGGGGGAAGGGAGTGGGGAGAGAGTGGGGGCAGGAAGGCAAGACCAAGAGAGGAACAGAGAGCAAGAGCTAGAGCAAGTTTCAAGACAGCCAGAGATACACAAAAACCTTGTCTCGAAATAACCAGACCAAAACAAAACAACAAAATGCATTAGAGAATTGGCAAATTATTAATTTTATGTCAAATTTTATGTAAAACAATATATATTAAACTAGATATGTGTTAAATTTTAAGTATATATTAATAATACTATATATTAAATAACACTATAATAAAATAATTTGATATGGATTTAAACAGAAGCAACAGGGGAAATTTCCATGATACATGACTGGTCACTGGGTATATGTGTCAAATCAACCCACTCAGAAAAAGTGACTTTAAAAAAAAACTTGTTTAAGGGAAGGGGTTTTGTAACCTGATATTTTTAAATATTTAATATTTTACTTATTCCTTGAGAAATGCATGCATGCATACAATGTGTTTCATCATATCAATCCTATACTCCTTTTTAATTTTCCCTGGGCTCCTCCCAACACATCCCCCAACAATTTCATGTCATATTTTTTTCCATTAAGAACAAGTAGTGCTGGGCTGGAGAGATGGCTCAGTGGTTAAGAGCACTGACTGCTCTTCCAGAGGCCCTGAGTTCAATTCCCAGCAGCCACATGGTGGCTCACAACCATCTGTAATGGGATCCGATGCCCTCTTCTGGTGTGTCTGAAAACAACAACAGTGTATTCACATATATAAAAAAAGAGGAGTGGGAACCAAGGATCACTGTCAGCTGGAGAAAACAGGCTGAGCCTGGGAGCTCGCTAGGACCACGTTCCAAAACAAGACAAGACATAAGGGATCACAACACTAAGACCTCACTGTATAAACTGGCCATGGCGGCACACACCTGCACTCACGATTCTCCAATCTTTCAGCACGGTAAGGGCGGAGATAGACAGACAAGCAGAAACAAAGCAATGGGAATACAGTAATGCCAGCCTCCCCGGTAATCAATAATACCCTGAGAAAGATCATTCCTCAAAGAACATGGATTAACGGCCGCCTCATCAAATGGCTGAACTACTCAGAAGTTCAAAGAACTCGAAAAATTCTAATTTGTAAGGCTTACATACATCAGCAAACAACATCCATCCAGAAGATGCCAGGGAAATGTAACATATTTCTGAAGTTTCTTTCTAAGGGTCTGCCCTCATTAATGCTGTGCACTGGGCTGTTGTTTGTTTTCCACAGAATCATTTTAAAATAGCTATTAATCATTAGATTAAGAGTAGAAACATCCTATCCCACAGAAAGAAAGAAAGAAAGAAAGAGAGAGAGAGGGAGGGAGGGAGGGAGGAAGGAAGGAAGAAGGGAGGGAGGGAGGGAGGGAGGGAGGGAGGGAGGGAGGGAGCGAGCGAGCGAGCAAGCAAGCAAGCAAACTAACTTGCAGCTGGCTGGTGGTGGGGTGTGCCTTTGATCCTGGCACTGGGGAGGCAGGGCAGGCAGATCTATGAGTTTAAGGCTAGCCTAGTCTACAAAGCAAGTTCCAGAACAGTCAGGGCTACACGGAAACTCTCTTGAAAAACCAAAAAGAAAAAAGAGGAGGAGGAAGAAAGGAAGAAGGGGAAGAAGAAAAGAGAAAGAGGAAAGAAAAAAAAAAAAGGAAGAGAAAAGCTTGGACCAGACAGCCAGAAGTACACAGTGCAGTGATGCAAAACAAGAGACCCTGCCTCCAAAAGGAGCTGGAAGAATCCAGCCCTCAAATCCCCAAAGGCGTCTTCTGACCTCCACCCAGGCAAGATAGCATACAAGCTCTCACTCATACCACACACAGAATGGTGACGAGGAGGAGGAGGGAGAAGAGAAGGAATAAAATTTTTTAATCCATATTTTAAATATGAGTGCTTAAAATACAGGCAGAGGGCTGGAGAGATGGCTCAGTGGTTAAGAGCACTGCCTGCTCTTCCAGAGGTCCTGAGTTCAATTCCCAGCAGCCACATGGTGGCTCACAACCATCTGTAATGGGATCTGATGCCCTCTTCTGGTGTGTCTGAAGACAGCCATAGTGTACTTATGTATGTAAAATAAAAAAATTAATCTAAAAAATATAGTAATAATGCACATCTTTAATACTAGCACCTGGGAGGCAGAGGTAGGAGGATCTCTGTGAGTTCACGGCCAGCCTGCTCTACATAGTGAGTTCCAGAACAGCCAGGGCTACACAGAGAAACTCTGTTGCAAAAACAAACAAAAAATTTAAAAAGTCTCATCTATGAGCAGTTTCTTCCAACTCTCTCTAAATTTTTTTTTCTAAATTTACTTTTATTGTTGTGCTGTTTTGCCTACAAGTATCCGTGACTGTTTAAGTCCACGCAGTAACACAGATCTGCTGAGTCAGTACATGCTCCTACACTGAGCCATCTCGCCAGCCCCTCCCATGTTTACTTCGTCTTAGCTTAGTGCATGCATGTGCATGCAGATGCTGTCACACTCTAGTGGAAGACACAAGGCAACCTGCGACACTCTGTTGTCTCTAGCAGTGGTTCCAAGGATACAGAGATAATCAGGCTTGGAGGCAGGCGAGCCATCTCCCATCCTCCCAATGTCACTGCTTTAAAGACTTTTTTAAAGTAGGTGTGCTTGTGTGTGTGTGTGTGTGTGTGTGTGTGTGTGTGTGTGTGTGTGTGTGTGTGTGCTTGTGTGTGTGTGTGTATACACGCACGCACGCACGCACGCCACACATGTGAATATATGCATGGGTGCAGGGTCCCACAGAGGCCAGAAGCCAGGAATAATGGTTAAGGAGGTAGTAAGCCATGTAGATGCTGGAAATCAAACCCCAGCCATCCCCACACACGCTCCTTGCCACTGGGCCACATCTCCCTCATCTCTCAACGTTCTTAGCCCTCATTAAATATAACATTCTAAATAAACTTGTGGCCAAAAACTAATTTTGTGATTTTTAATTTCTTTTCTCTTTCATTTCCCAGGATCAGTGCTGGGCCTACTAACTCTCCTCTAAGAACTTTCCCGTAAGGGTATATACATATACTTGAGAGTTCAAAGCCAGACTGGGCCACACAGTGAGTTGAAGCAAGACCTGTCTCAAAAACTAAACTAATTTTCCTCAATTCGGGTGTCCTAAAAAAAAGGACCACTGTCTTTGACTAAAAGCTTTCATTTGCAGGATTCTTTTTACTCTATAAACATGTAAAGTAGACAAAGATATTCACTAGTGCCAGAGAATGTAACACTGGAAACATGTCAAGTAGTAGGGGGTGAAATAACCTAGACAGTTAGGATGCTGCCGGTATCAATCTATAAAGCTTTTTTTTTTCTTTTTTTTTTTTTTTTCGGAGCTGGGGACCGAACCCAGGGCCTTGCACTCGCTAGGCAAGCGCTCTACCGCTGAGCTAAATCCCCAACCCCAATCTATAAAGCTTTTAAGGGTATGGAAATTACTTTAACAACTGTAAAATAGACTGTATATAAGCTCACAGATAATAAGTTGGGCTCAGTGGAGCAGACCCACAGAAGGCAAAATGTATCAGAGTTCTCCAAAGAAATGGAACCCATAGGAGGAATATATATATATATATATATATATATATGTATATACATATATATATATTCCATATATATGTATATATGGAATATAGATATATATGCTACATGATATTTTTAAACCAAAAAGAAATCATCTTCCTAAATATGCTTTCAATTCACAACGTCATGCAATCCTTAATTTATAAATTCAGCCTATTCCAAACAAAGAGGCAAATGAAAACCTGAGGAGTTGAAGATGAGTTAAGAAATATGCAAACCCCCTCCCCCGTCCCCCAATCCTAAAACATTACAAGTTGTGCTTCTGTGAAACAACTTTCTCCTGGTTTCCCAACTCTTGGGCACCTCTTATAAGCAACCCCTCAACCCCAGGAGCCTGTCCTTCAGTCAACACCTTAGCCAGGAGCTTGTGTGAGCTACCTGTCAGCTCCAATGACAAAGCTAGAAGATAGCTGTGCAGTCAGAAACTGATGGAAGTCACAAAAAGACCTCCGAGCAGTCCAGGAGAACTGCCCGCCATTCCGTGCTCTCCCGGGCACTCTGTACAATCAGTGTAGTGAGGGGGTAAGTAAAAGCATCCACAGGCTTCCCTAATACAGAGACTGGCATTCCTCCCGGACCCTCCCACGTCACACTGGATGTGGATTACAGTGAAGCCTATCCCCTTCCCTCGGGACCGTCAATCTCTCGAATCTTCTGCAGGCTTCTCAGGGACCCTCGGCCACTAAATCCCATCCTACTGAAAAGCTAGGAAATGCTTTGAAATGTCAATCTGGCGCACATGCACTCTCCAACTCCTTGTGACCTCACCAGCACCCCACCCACTGCTTACTGGCCCCTGCACCCCAACTCACCAACTAACACCTCGGGAGTACAAACATGCCATTGTGTGACAGGCTCCATATGTGGACACCCACTGGGGCTGCTTCTGCTCTAGGCTCAAGCCCTGCCTTCTCCTATTGTAGCTGGTCTTACTATTACTGGTCCTTCTACTCCCAGCTAGAGCAGTCTCCTGGGTTCCTGTCCATTTTTAGATTACAAATTATACTCATAATATGTCAAGAATCAAATGTACAACACACATCTAATAAAGAACAATAATTCTGAAAATCTAGGGAAATAATTACACTGCTAGAAAATAACTTTCTAGGAAAGGACTAGGGACTACTTTAATAAGATTATAAAATACGCCCGGTAAAGGAAGAATAAGCAAACTGTAGCATATTTACTCAACGGGAGACCATAAAACAGTAAAAATAAACAGAGTAACGGTAGTTGCTGCATACCTCAAGGAGAAGAAGTCTGAGAACAGCTGAGGGAGAAAACCCATGCCAGTACATACTGTGTGCTTTATAGCAAGCTCAAAGCAAACAACACTAACGTTTTGGTGGTGGTGGTCAGATTTCTCTGTTGTTTTGTTTTGTTTGTTTGCTTGCTTGTTTGTTTTTGTGGGGTGGGGATGGGATGGGGAAGGTTCTACCAGGGTTTCTCTGTGTAAAAGCCCTGGCTGTCCTGGAACTTGCTCTATAGACCAGGCTGGCCTCAAACTCAGAGATCTGCCTGCCTCTGCCTCTTATGCAATGGGATTAAAGGTGTGCACCATCACATCTGACCCAGAAAGAGAGGCCTGGAAGAGCCTGCTGTGCAGTTAAGAGCATTTGTTGCCTTCCAGAAAATCCAGGTCTGATTGCCAACACGCACATGGCAATTCACAACTGTCTGTAACTCCAATTCCAGAGCGCCCAATGCCTCTTCCTGACATCCTCGGGCACCAGGCACGCAATGCGGCAAACATCTGCATGCAGGCAAAACACTCAGACACAGAAAGTAAATCAACAATACCAGATGCTAAAGAGTACAGAAAAGGGACCTGCTGCACACCGGGGGAGCATAAGTGTCAGCATGAGAAGTGGAAGACAGGTGGACTCTTACATGATCCAGCAGCCAAACAAAATTAAATCGTGCTGGATTCGTCTGCATTCCTGTGTTTACTGCAGCACTATTCCTAGCAGCCTAGAAATGGAAACAACCTAGGTGTCTACAACTGGTGAAGAGCTGAAGAAAATGTACACACAGTGGAATGCTGTAAGTCATAAAGACTGAGACCCTGTCATCTACTACAAACCAGGCGGACTGCAGGTCAGTACTCGAACATGCCAACACAGAAAGACAAGCAGTTAGGGAACTTCCTCACGCATGGAGCTTTAAACAGCTGATCTCAGAAAGCTGAGTACAGCAGGGAAGCTTACCGGGTGCCAAGGAAAAAGCCTGGTTAGAAGGTACTAAATCATCCATGAGGCCACAAACCGCAGGTAATAAAGATGACAAAGTGCGGGGCCACTCCAAAAGCTAGGGACACAGGAACAAAACGATAAGTGTTTAAGCAAAGATAAAGACAGATATATTGATGGGGCAGGGGTGCACACTCTCATCCCAGTACTAGGGAAGCAGAAGAGGCAGAGCTCTACAGATAAAATTCCAGGCACCCAGGACTAAAGAGAAAAACTCTCTCTCAAAAACAAAGAAGATAGGATATATTTAATATGATTTAATCATACACAGTTTATATAACACTGAAACACTGACATGGTACTTCATTACTGTTTGGTTTCAGACCTGGAACTGAGGTGCATATCTTACATATCAAAGCAGATATGGCCACCAGGTTCTCCAAGCATCCCTCAGTTCCTACCTGGCATACCCTGCCCCCAACCCTCAACTTTCCAGCCCAGGGACTAGACTGCCATTCCCCAGAGGCTCTTCCCTATACAGTCCAGACATTTTGGTCTCAGCACCACCACCACCTTCTCTCCCTCTGTCTAAGAACACACATTCTTTTCTTTTCCTTCCTCCCCCCACCTCCCCATGGTGACTTCCCTGGCCTTGGTCCTTGGGGCCAGTGAACTTGCTTCTCATTAAACCTACATTTAATATATTCTAATCTGGCTTGAATTGGCTCATTTCATTGGCAGAGGAATAACCTATCAACTACTACATACAACTTTTTTTAAGCTTTAAAAAAACCTTTTATTTTATATGTATGGGTGTTTTATCTGTCTGTATAGTCTCCCCCACCTTGTCTGCAGTATCAAAGGAGGCCAGAAGATGGTGTCCCACCTGTGACTAGAGTTACAGCCGTAAGCCACTATATATGAATGCTAGGAAATGAACCTGGGTCCTCTGAAAGAGCAGCCAGTGCTCTTACCTGCTGGGCCGCCTACTTCTCTCCAGCTCTCCGACTTTAATATGCCCCTATACAAGGTAAACAAACTTAGGGTGCTGAAGAGGTGCCTCAGTCGTTTACTTTCTTGCCGAAGACCCATGCTTGGTTGCCAGTACTACGTGGTAATCCACACCCTCTGATGTCTATGAGCTCCTGTAGGCATGCAATGCACACGCAGACACACAGACTCAGGATGCTGTCTACAGTTAAACTCAGGCTAGCAGAATGGCTCATCAGATAAAGGTGCTGGCTGGAAGGCCCAGGCACCTAGGTTCCTAGGGACTATCGGGAATTCAAGGTCATCCTCAACTGCACAGCAAGTTCATGGCAGCCTGAGTTACAGGAAACCCTGTCTCAAACTCAGAGTAGGGGGCAAGGCAGTATTGCTACGTGTTCTGATGCTTTGTTAGCAAGCTAAGACTCTGTTTTCATGCCAAGCACCCACAAAAAAAGGAGCTGGAACTACTGCTCTAGACAACACTGTGGAAAAGCCTCGAAGACGTGCAGAGAGTGCCTGCTTGGAGGTACAGAGCTTTAGTCCTGGGAGGCAAAGATAGGCTGGTCCCATTGAGTTCCTGACAAACCCAGTATACATAACACATTCAGGCTACCAAGGACTAAATGGTGAGGGCCTGTTCAACAACAACAAAAAGGTATGCAGAGAGAAAAAAAAAGTCTAAGTGTCAAAAAGTTACATCTTGATACTGTATAGCTTTGTTTACTAACATTCTCAAAGTTTCAAAAACATCAGTGCTGCAGGGACTGCGCACTGAAACAGATCTGCCTGCTGCTTCCGGTGCCTACACAAATCCACACAAGTGATAAAACATAACACTAAACAGTAGGAAAGATTCATTTAGCAACAGTGAAAGCCAAATACCTTCTTAGTGTTGTCAGTCCTTCGCTTATTTTAAGACAATGCCTCATTAACAAACTGCAGGTGCCCTGAAATACACCCTCCTCGGCCTCTGAAAACCAGCCCAGCTCCCAAGGAGATGTCTTTCCTACACAATATTGTTTACAAGCTGGGAAGATGGCTCAGTGGGTAAAGACCCAACACAAGGGAGGGAGGGTGTGTGCACGTGTGTTTGGGTGTGTGTGAGAAAGAGCATGGTCAAGCACTACTCTGTGATATTGTGGAACAGGACCAAACGATGGTTATATAAGTAGAACTCAATCAATAGGATGTACTGTTGTTGGATATATAAAGAAGAGACGGGGTTGGGGATTTGGCTCAGTGGTAGAGCGCTTGCCTAGCAAGTGCAAGGCCCTGGGTTCGGTCCCCAGCTCCGAAAAAAAAAGAAAAGAAAAAAAAAAAAAAGAAGAGACATGCCAAAACAGGACAGGGAAGTACACTAAGTGAAAGAAACCCAAACCAAAGTCACACTGACAGTAAGACTTGACCTATACCACCTTGTACAAAAGGATCATAAATGAGGGTGGATGAGGCCCTGGGTTCCATCTCTCGCACCAAAATGTTAAAAACAAACACCATGTTTTTTAAAACCAAGTCTCCTTGCTGCCCAGGATGACCATATACTTGAGGGTTTAAGAAATCCTCCTGTCTCAGCCTCCATAAGCACCTGGGCCTATAAGAGCATACCACCACACCCAGATCTCTAAAAGATGTTATACTTTTGTTGTCTCAGTAAGTCATGGGACTGGACACACAGTCCTTGGCAGAGCACGTGCCTACACTCAGGAGCCTCTGCAGCTTGTGCAATTGAAGTGTGATGGTGCATACCAGTAATCTCAGCAATACCCAGGCTGAGGCAGGAGAACTGTGTCATGGAGACTCTGTCCCAATCAATCCATCAATTAATCAATAATTAATGCAAACAAAATCTACTTACTGACTGAATGGCAATATAGTAACTCCATGCTCCCCATACTGTCAAAACAGCAAAATGACCAGGTGCACTCATTGGAACACTCTGAGATGGAAGTTCGACTCAGAAAACACTCCTGGCAACTACCAGTTCTGAAGTACTTAAGAGTAAGCTCTTACCACAGCATGGTCCCACACCTCAAGGCCCACAGCAGGGAGGGTCAAACGAGAGACAAGCTGGACTTTATAAACATTGCATATGAGTGCAATTCACAGAACCAAATGAACTAAGATCAAAGAAGTCAGTTTGCACATAAGGAGGAGATAGTGACAAATGCAGAAAAGTCAGTTTGCACATAAGGAGGAGATAGTGACAAATGCAGGTCACACTGCATCAGGCCAGGCCCTGCCACATCGCCACATCGCTCAAGTTTGCCAGTCACCACCACAGTTTGAAACTCATCTCCTCCAGACTTAAAATGCAAAAACACTCACCATCAGGACTCCTGAATGTGGATCCAAACAAGGCGGGTGATTCTAACCTGTCTGGGGAGCCTGTGAAGTGAAGAGAGCCTAAGACCCCCCCAGCTTCCTGAAGTCCCTTCTCCCCAGGGCTATTCAGTGAACCTAGAAGGCAGTTTTCCATTTACCATGGATGACAGGCTGCTCTCACCCCCACCCCCACCCCACCCCAACACTGACAATGCCTTGTGCTAAAAGCTACAATTAAGCCCCAGCATTCACTCAGGGATCTACTGAATTTTGATGGTTCACCGAAGGGAAAAAAAATAGGGTTTTGAATAGTTTGAACCAGCACTGCTTTTTAAGGTTTACTTTTATGACTCTTGCCTACATGTTTAACACATGTATGCAGCTGCCCATCAGAGCTGAAGGCATCAGATCCCCTAGAACTGGAGACACAAACGGTTGTGAGCCATCATTTTGGTGCTGGGAACTAAACCAGGTTCCACTGCAAGAGCAGGGAGCTCTTGACCATGGGGCCATCTCTTCAGCCCTGTGATAACACTTCTTTTTAAGGACTGGGGAAGGTGAAACAGGGCTTCTCTGTGTAGCCCCGGCTGTCCTGGAACTAGCTCTTGTAGACCAGGCTCGCCTCAAAACTTCAAGATTTGCCTGCCTCTGCCTCCCCAATGCTGGAATTAAAGGCTGCACCATCACTGCCTCAGAAATAGTGCTAGTTTTTAAAAAGCATCTTAAACTATCAGAAGCCTACATTGAGTTCAATTTTTAAATATCCCATATCTGATATGGGAGCCAGGGAGACAGCTCACAAGTTAACGATGCTTATCACCATACCCCAGTCGATCACCCAGTCCTACACATAACAGAGAATCGATTCTTTTTTTTTCCTTGAGCCTACAGGCCCAGTATTCCCAGGTAGTCTCCCATTTGAGTACTAACCAGGCCCGACCCTGCTCAGTTCCCGAAGGTCAGAGAAGTAAATGCTGAAAGTTGTTCCTTGACTTCCACAGGTGTCAAGGCTCTTGCACATTCAAACCCAAACACACACACAGAATAATAAAAACTTTTTTAAATTTTCAATTTTTACCTTCCAGTTTTCAAGTCTTTTTGCCTAAAAATATTTTTTCGTATATATCCACATCTTAAGAAGTCCTATAAATAGACTCAAGTTATATTCTATTTTGAATTAAAACAATCCTGTTGTAAAATACCTCCAAACCATCAGTTTTCCTAGATGCCACCAAATGGGTGGGAACTCCCCGCTGGGCTGAGACTAGGGCCAATGCGGATTATAACCACCGCCACCTAGGCGAGCAGAGGGTTATCCCACCCCTTGCAAAATAAAGATAGACAAATATTTCGGAATTTTATTAAAGGTGACTCCATAGTACCAAAGATACCACACACAAATTTCTTGCAAAAGGAACAGCGAGGCAAACAATGTGAGCAAAGATGTTGATAGCTGGTCCAGGAGACCCAGACAGGAAAGAGGAACACGCGGCGGCGCTCTGACGCCTAGGAAAACCCAGCTCTCGGGGAAAGGCTTCTGCGACAGCAGCTGCCCAGCTGGGCTGCACGTCCAGGCTGGAGGTGGCTGGCGCTGGCACATTTGAAACATCATAGCTGGTGGATCCAGTCCCGAGCACCACGCGGGACCCGCCCGCGCACACACCCACCGCCCACTGCAGCGAGCGACCTAGGCGCAGCCGCAGCACGCAAGTAACGCTCGACCCGAGCAGAAAGTTTCGAATGAAAAACCCGAGCGCAGAAACGCACCGGTCCGGGAGCTGAACTCGCGCCAGGAACACGCCCGGAGCCAAACCACTTGACAAGCAGCTCCGGTTTTCACCTGGCTGGCCCGGGCAGGACCGGAAGGTGGCAGAGGCGGCAGCGCACTGGGTCCCACAGCCCAGGTGTCAAGCCGCGCCGCCGCCTCCCTCCCGCGCCTACTCTCCGACCAGTGCCGGGCAGGAACCGGGGTGCGGATTACGGATGTGGATAAGGGGCTCGGGGTACACATCAGGGACGCCGATCCGGGGCGCGGGATGAGGATCGGGGCACCGGGCGCGGGGTCGAGTGCAGAGCCCGGGAGGCTCGCAGGCCGCCGGGCCAGGTCGCGGCTCCGGAACCCGCGGCCGCGCGCCCCTCCCCCCACCCCTCCCCCGCCGGGGCACGCAGAGCCGGCGCCGCGTCCCGGGAGACCCACCGCCCGCAGCCCGGGGACCGGGAAGCTCTGCCTGCGCGGCCGCAAGCAACCCTCGGCGGGGCGGGGCGGGGTCGGGACCGAGCGCCCTGCGGACTCACTTTTTCGGATGTTTCTCTCTTTTCGGCCTCCGCTTTCGGGCCTGAATGGCCAGCACTGGGGAGAGAGAAGACACATTAACGGTCGGGCCGGCCGCCTGCGCGCCGCGAGGAGGGGCGGGGGCCGCGCGCGCCGCTCACCTTTCCTGGAGCTCATTCCGACTCGGGGCAGCCGGGCGGGGGGCTCCGCGGCAGAGGCGGCGGCGACGCGACAGTCAGCCGCACCGGGATGCAGCCTCCACTCGCTCGCCGGCCGAGGAGGCGGGAACCGCGCCTGCGCCGCCGCGGCCGCTCCCGCGGGGGCCAATGGGACCCGCCCCCGCGGCCCCGCCCCACGGCCCCGCCCCCTCCGCGCCCCCCCCCCCTCCGCATCTCCGGAGCACTGGGGTCCCGGACCCGGGCCGCGCCCGGGTCGCCCGCCCCGCGACCCACCTGTGCGGGAAGACCATCGCGCGCCCACGGCCTCCCGCGCCCACGGCCTCCCGCAGCCCGCCTCCGCCTCCTTGCTCGTACGGCCGCCGCAGGCCACCAGCTCCCGGGCACTAGGCCCAGCCGCAGACCCTTCCTCCTCCCAGCCACCGCCTCCGCTCCGCACCCCAGCTGGTCGTGCTGCACGCCTCTCCATGGGTCCTTCCTTGGCCAGCGCCTTGGCGGGGCTCTCACCAGCTCTCTAACGCGGCCTCTTCTATCCCTTTGCGCCTCTACATCCTTGCATCCCTGTGAGCGCCGCTTCCTCCTCTCCGGCAGGCGTGGAAAGGGCACAAGACCAAGAGCTGGGGAGCCTGGGTCCTTGAGTCTGTGTGACCTTGGAGAAGTGATTTCCTCTCCTTTGCCTACTTCGCGAGTTTAATGAGGGAAAGATGCACACAGCTGAAAAGGAAAGTTTGGCGCAGGAAGCCTAGTTTTCTAAATACCATGAAATGAGAGCTTAAAACACCTATCACACCTATCATGCCAAGCCATGATCTTCTCTTCCTCCTTCAGTGGGGAAACTGAACCCTAAATAGGTCAAACCGTTCTACCAGCCTGTACCTCTATTCAGGCCTGGCTGGTTTCTCTTTCTACCTTCCAAGGCTACCTAGGATGTGAATCAAGCTGACTGGCACAAAGTTACCACTTTAGCGTTCTCTTGTCTCTTTAAACAATTACGGTATCTTGACGATAAGGGTCCTGAGCATTCAGTTCTTCTTTGGTTACAACTGTATCGTTGAGTTACAACTGTATCATTGAGTCTTGCTCCAAAGCTGTCCCAACAAATAGGAAAGGCCGCTCTGAATTTGACAAGATCTCATTTTCTCCATTTGTTTTAATTTTCGAAAATCTCAAGCATACAAGAAAAATGCAGTAATTGGCACTATTAACCCACATTCACTAGTTTTTTAAAAAAAAAAAAAACATTTCTCCAGGTTTGCTCTCTATGTCTGTGCACGGTGTATTTTGCTGAGTCATTCGGTAGTTTGCAGACTGTTACCCTCCACCCCTAAACATTTCAATACATATCTACTAAAAACAAAGATATTTTTCTGCATAATCAGAACGTCATTATCACTCTAAGAATCCAATAGTATTGTTTTTATTTCTGAAATATTCCAGTGAACTATGTTTGGTGACTTTTTTTCCCAACCCAAGGTGCCCATGTGTTTTTTTTTTTTTAAGTGTGTTTAGAATAATCCCTGGTTTATTTTATTTTATTTTATTTTATTTTAAGACTGAGTTTCACTGAGTTCCAAAGCTGGTCTTGAGTTTACAATGTAGCCAGTCTAACTGCTCATTTGTTGCAGGCTCACTACTGCCTTAGCTTCTCAAGTACAAGGAAGACAGTCATGCACCACTAACAGTAGCTGTTCTGAAGAATCTAGTTCTGTTTTGCAGAATGTTCGTCAATTTTAATTTTGTTCACCTAGTACTACAGTCAAGTTAGTATTTTAAGTTCGATGTATAGATGGTGTCAAGATATCAGTATCTTCCCATATGGATGATACATTCAACCTCTCCATCAAAACACAAAACAAAACTTTTCCACTTAGTATTATTTTTTAAAAAGTCTCTTTTTTTTGGGGGAGGGGTGGTAAAGAACTTGAATAGACATTTCTCCAAAGACATAGAACTGGCCAACGAATACATAACAAGATGTTCAAAATCATTAATCATTACAGGTATGCAAAGCAAAATGAAATCCTATGTCACACCTGGCATGACAGTCTTTAAAACAGAAAATATAAAGTCGGGCTGGAGAGATGGCTCCGTGGTTAAGAGCACTGCCTGCTCTTCCATAGGTCCTGAGTTCAATTCCCAGCAACCACATGGTGGCTCACAACCCTCTGTAATGAGATTCGATGCCCTCTTCTGGTGTGTCTGAAGAGAGCAACAGTGTACTCATATACATAAAATAAATAAAGATTTATTTTAAAAAAAGATTTAAAAAAAAGAAAATACAATGTCAAGCACGGTGCATACATGTGATTAAAGCACTAAGGAGATAACAGTCCTATTCTCTCAACAGCCAAGATTACATAGAACATACCAGGTCAGCCTCAGCTACATAACAAAATCCTAGCTCAAAGAGAAAGAAAGATCCTAGCTGAAAATATAACTTAGAGGTAGAATGTTTACCAGGATGCAGTCAGGGGCTCTCCCCAGGTTCACTTACCAGATACCAGAAAAAGAAAAGAAAACAGAAAAAATGCAGGTCACTGAGCATTCTGGAGCGCTTGCACATTGGAAATACTAAAAGCTCTGTCAGCATCTCATGGAACTACAAAACGGGACAGTCACTGGGAAAAGCTGGTCAGTTCCTCAAAAACTAATCATAGACTTACCAATAATTCCACCCATAGGTACATTTCCACAGAAGTTAAGAACAGATGAATCTTTGACCCAGGCCTGTGAAGCCAGCACAGATGAGTTCAAGACTAGCCTACATTCTCTGCAGACAGTGTTAGGGATTTCGTTTCTTCTTTTTTTTTTTTTTTTTTTTTTTTCTCTTTTCTATTTTTCGGAGCTGGGGACCGAACCCAGGGCCTTGCGCTTGCTAGGCAAGGGCTCTACCACTGAGCTAAATCCCCAACCCCTCGTTTCTTCTTACATAGGAATTCGCATATCTGCTACAAGTCCCTGACAACAGTTGATTTTTTGGGGTTGGGGATTTAGCTCAGTGGTAGAGCGCTTGCCTAGCAAGCGCAAGGCCCTGGGTTCGGTCCCCAGCTCTGAAAAAAAGGAAAAAAAAAAAAAACAGTTGATTTTTTGACTGAGCAATAAAGAGCCAATGGCCAATGGCTAGGCAGAGGCATGGAGGTGGGACTTGGAGGAAAGAAGAGGCAGAATCACCAAGACAGGGAAGATCAGACTTAAGAGTTCAGGACAGACATGTAAGAGTCAGGGAAGCAGCCCCAGGAATCACTCCCCTGATTGGGTCTAGAGTAGCAGAGATAAAATATAGATTTAGCAAGAATTAACTCAGGAATATCAGAAGGGAGTGTGTTAGCCACGTGAAGATTCAGGAATGGCCCAGCCATTGAGCTAGTTAAGGCATATCAAAATACAAAGGTTTCGTGTGTGTGTGTGTGTGTGTGTGTGTGTGTGTGTGTGTGTGTGTGTGTGTTTTCATTCTTGAATCTAGAGAACTCTGGTGCGAGGAGAGAAACATGATCACCCAATGGGAGCTCAGAGCAGTTTAACCTATTACTGTAACAAGCCAGGGCTGGAGAGACAGATCAGTGGTTAGGAGCACTGACAGCTCTTCCAGAGGTCCTGAGTTCAAATCCCACCAACCACATGGTGACTCACAACCATCTGTAATGGGATCTGATGCCCTCTACTGGTGTGTCTGAAGACAGCTAGAGTGTACTTATATATAATAAATAAATAAATCATCTCTGGTCATGATGATTAATATCTACAGTATAACAGTGACCAAAATGTAGGAAGTGTGATGTCAAATGCCTGTAATATAAACACTCAATAGGAGATTGATTGATATATATATATATATATATATATATATCAGTCCAACTTCAAAAGTCCCCATAGTTTATCATCATCTCAACACTGTAGCCCTCCCTCACCTCCCCCCCAACTTAGGACCTCTGGAAGAGCAATCAGTGCTCTTAACCACTGAGCCATCTCTCCAGCCCTGGCTTCTTGCAATAATCTGTAAAATCAAAATGAAAAAGCAAATCTTGTATTTCCAACACACAATGGCCCAGGATATACATTACTATTCCAAAACGGGAATGGGAACACAATGAGAAAATGCTGGACCAAAGTGATACTGTAAACCAACAGGACAAATTTTAAACTCTACACCTTTATGTCTGATGCCAAAGTGCCCTTCAGATCTCCAACTCCTTTTTGCTTTGTGATTACAACACATTTCTCTCTCTTGGACTGTCTCCTGGTCTGCAGCTCTCCTCGGCAGGTATCCCACAACTCTGGCATCTCCAACATCTTGGGATCCAATGAAATCCAGGCTTCACCTTCACAGCTTGACACAATGGCATCTCTGGGCTTCTATGCAGGGACTCTCCTGACACATGCCTGACTTCACTAACTTTCCTTAGCCCTACACGACTCCCCTTGTTTGTATCCTTGACTCTGAAGCCAGAACCATGTGACCAAAACTGCTAAATTAATCTGCTTGTTGGAACTGAAACCTGCCCTCCTCCTTCAACTACACCTGCATCCACTTTCTGCTGTTGATGATTTTGGTCAATCCTAAACTCTTAATTCCTTTTTACAAATTGGCAGATTAGCTGGGTGGGGTCTTGCATTGAAGTCATCATCCCTTTATTCCACTTAGTTTCAGGCTTTTCTCTAAACTTTTTATCTCCTTTTGGACTTGGTATTAACATCACCTTTCCTGGTGTTCCTTTTCTTTTGAAACTGTGCATTATTTTTTGTTCTCTTCCTCCAACATTATTTCTTCCTTTTCATTATAAATCTGCATAAGAGTGGCCACTAGTAACAATGTGACAGTGCCAATGCTACAATGTCTTGAAATCTCCTCTTCCAGTGCCACAAACACAAAAGTCTTTAAATGTAGCCTTAGGAAGATTTTTAGGACCAGGGCAAAGAACAGCCTTATCTTTTGCCAAAATATCAAAGAATGGAATCTAGGCCACATTATATTTTTCTACTTCTGAAACCTCTTGAACTGAGCTGTTAAAAATTGATACAGTTCTCAGGACTACCATCTTCCATGCTCCTACTAAAATGGCCCATAAACCCAACTAAAGCTTTCAACTGATTTTCTAGCCCAAAGTCCAAAGTCTTCCAAATTCCTCCAAACAAACCCATGGTCTGGCCTATCACAGCAAAACCTGACTCCCGGTACCAGCTTCAGGCCAGTTGCTGTTTTATTTCTCTAAAGGGATACCAGGACCCTTATAAAAGAAAACATTTAATTGGGTCTGACTTACAGTTTTAGAGGTTTAGTCCATTATCATCACAATAGGAAGCATGGCAGCATGTATTTAGTAACTGAGAGCTACATCCTGATCATCAGGCAGAGAGAGAAAAAGGATTGGAGAGGAGAGGAGAGGAGAGGAGAGGAGAGGAGAGGAGAAGAGAGGAGAGGAGGAGCAGAGACAGAGACAGACTGGGCATGGCCTGGGGCTGTCCCCAGGGACACACTGCCTAACCTAATCCTTCTACTCCCTTCAAAGAATTCCACTCCACAGAGACTCAGCATTTAGCTGGGAGGTGGGGGTGGGTGGGGGGGTGGAGTGTGAGGGGTTGGGGGGTGGAGGGGCATTCTTACTCAAACCATCATGCCCTGTATGAAAAAAGAAACCAGAAAAACTAAAAAACACAATACGCCTGTCCCTCAAAAAGGAATACAATACTGATAGATACTACAACATGGATGGATCCTAAAATACTTTGTAAATGAAAAAAAGCAAGATGCAAAGGGCCAAATACTAGATGATTCTATTGATGAGAGAAGAACCAGATTCTAGGTGAATTAAAACTCGAAGGCAGACTGGTGTTTTTCAGCTATTTGAGGCACTAGGCACAGAGAAGCAACTGCTTAGAGGCTAGATAGCATTATGTTCTCTCCTAGCGGGATGATGCTATAGAGCCAGGTAGAGAAGGCTCAACCAGCGTGTCAATATGCTCGGTGCTGGTCGCTCAATAGTTGGAGATGGTTCCTCGACGTTACAGGGATTTTGCCTTACTTCCAACCACAAGGTCACATATGTAGAGACTGCACGAATAGTCCTTAAGGACAATTTGTAATTCCTTTGCATCAATGTTGGCTATGAGCCTCTGCTATCTTCCAAAGGATTTCTGTTATTGCTACTTATTGTGTTTGTTTTACCACCATCCTGAAGAACTATCCAGAACCTGTTCCACGTGATCCCGTGAGTGTTGTGTGTGTGTTTATATGTGTAGTGTGTACTTCAGATTCATCTGCAGTAAGCTGAATACAGCTCTTCCACTGGATGGTGCCTTGAACTCAAACAGTCCTATGGCATTTTTTGGGGGGATGGCGGGGAGAAGTTTTTTCAAGTCATGGTTTCTCTGTGTTATAGCCCTGGCTGTCCTGGGACTCACTCTGTAGATCAGGCTGACTTTGAACCCACAGAGATCCACCTGCCTCAGCTTCCAAAGTATTGGGATTAAAGACATGTACCACCACTGTCTGGCTTAGGTCAAGCTTTTATTTCTCCATCTACCAATGTGTTTGATCTTTATTTTTTATATAGTTTTTATACTTGGTAGTCATATTGTCAGTTAACCTTGTCAATTTTCCTCTTTTGTTTGTTGGGTTGGTTGGTTGTTTGAGACAGAGTCATATGTAGCCCAGGGTAGCCATGAACACTCCAGCTGTTTTTTTTTTTTTTTTCTTTTTTTCAGAGCTGGGGACCGAACCCAGGGCCTTGCGCTTGCTAGGCAAGCGCTCTACCGCTAAGCTAAATCCCCAACCCCGTTCCAGAAACTCTTGTGCCCTCCCTAATTCAGTGTCAGAAGCAGGCATATCTCTATGCTTTCTTAGAGATGATTGGAAGCTTTTGAAATTAAAGAGAATTTGAAACCAGTTTCTTTTGTTATTTTAAGTAGTTTATTAACAGTTTAGATGACCATTTTATTTAGTCTGTTTTTTACCACATAACTTGACCACTTTTTTTTTTATAATTTGACCATTTAATGCAAACATTTTAATAATATTTAGTATATTCATAAGATTGGGGAACCATCACCAACATCTGATTTTATTGTTTGTTTTGTTTTGTTGGTTTTGGTTTGTGTTTGTTTGTTTGTTTGTTTGTTTTTTGAGCTGGGGTTACTCTACATATTCCTGAAGGCTATGCTGGAACTTTCTACGTAGACCAGGCTGGCCTCAAACTCACAGATTTCCCCTGCCTCTGAGCCCTGGGATTAATGGCATGTGCCACCATGCACAGCTAAAGTCTAATTTGTAAACATTGTTTGTGAAGCATGGTGATGTGAACCAGTCATTCCAGCATTTGGGAGGTAGAGGCAAGAAGATCGCCACAAGTTCAAGGCCAACTTGTTCTGCAGAATGCATCCCCCATATCAAGGTTACAAAGCTAGACTTTGTCTCAAAACAAACAAACAAACAAACAAACAATAAATAAATAAATAAATAAGGGCTGACAAGATGGCTCATCAGGTTAAGACTGAACAACCTCATAAATTTAGTTCTATCCTAGGGACTCACATGGTATGAGGAGAAAAAGCAATTCCCCAAAGTTGTCCTCCACTGTCCACACGTGTGCTCACACATATACACACACAAAATAAATTAAGATAATGGTGTTTAAATTAATAACAATTTAAAATAAATGAACTATGTTTGTCCCCCCTAAAAAAAGAGCCCCACCCCATTAGCATTCCTCCCCACCCTCCTGCCCCAGGCTGAAACAAACCCTCTTTCAATCCTGTCTCTATAGACCTGCCTGGTTTGGATGGTTCAAATGAAAATCATATGACGTGTATGTAGCCTTTGATGACTTGGTTCTTTCCTTTAGTCTAAGGTTGAAATCTGTTTCTGCTATTTAATGTTTATAGAACCTTGCAACTTTATTGTAACATCCGAAAAATGGAAATAATATTAATACCAATTCTCATGGGTTAATATAATAATCAAAGGAGTGAGTCTTCAAAAAAACGATTAATTATTAAAATTAACTGGAAGCTGAGTGTGACAGAGCACATTTAAAAGCATACAACGTAGGAGGCCGAATCAGGAGGCTAAGAGCTCCAGATAGGTGGCACATGCACACTCTTCGACATTCGACTTTTAAAAGATCTACTATTAGTGCTTATTCTTGAGTGTCTATATATATGAGAGTGAAGGCAGTCTGGGTGCATGTTGGCATCAGATGCTTTGGAGCTGGAGTTACCGAATGCCATGAACCAACCAACATGGATGCTGGGAAATGAACCTGGGTCTTAACCGATGAGCCATGTCTCCAGCCTAACACTCAATTTTTAAATAAATGCTCATTGAATCACTCTTGTACAATATGCATTACTTAAGGACTGTGTCTACAACCGTCAGGAAAGCATAGGGAAATCGCCTTAGGGGACCTCACTCTTCTGCCCCACAGCAGAAACTAAAGCAAATGAATATGCACTATGGTTAGTGATAGGGTCTTTGGGTTGGTCAGCTAGCTGAATTAGTTGCTGTGGTGGTTGTTTTGGGGAAGTCCTGGGACCTGAACCCAGAACCTTGTATGTGCACTATCCAAGCACGCTGCCACTCAGCTACCAACCACTGACCCGAACATTTATGAAAACAGAATCAAGCCGAAGAGGAGAGGGAAGAAACAAAGAAATCAGCTGAAGGTGAGCATGTGTCTCACCTCTACATTCCCAGCACTGGGACTGGAGGGACTTGGGGAAGCAGGAGGATTGTCACAAGTTCAAACCATCCTGGACTACATGGTGACTTCGAAGAAGCCAGCCTAAGCTGCACAAGTCAAGACCTTACACAAAATAAAAACAGAGCTGGCAAGACGGCCCAGCAGGTAAAAGTTCTTGCTACACAGGCAACTTGAGTTCGATCCCCAGAACCCACGGTGGAGAGGAAGACCCTACTCTGAACAGTTGTCCTCTGCCTCTGACTCCCTAAGTGCACTGCACATGCGCACACTCCGACTGCTTCTAACGTGAGTGAAATATTCTAGTGTCTCACAATTAAGACTGATGTCTCTTTAGATGTATTTATTTTACTTTATGTGTGTGATTTTTATGTTTTGGTCTTTCGAGACAGAATCCCTCCATGTAGCCCTGGCTGCTCTGGAACTTACTCTGTAAACGAGGCTGGCCTCGAACTCAGAGATTTGCCTGCCTCTTGACTCTCGAGCGTGCTCCACGTGCATGCCTGTTAGAATCACCTAGAATTGGGGTTGCTGGTGGTTCTGAGCTATCATGTGGATGCTGGGAATCAAAATGGGGTCTTCTCCAAAAGTAATATGCTCTGAACTGCTGATCCATCTCTCCAGCCCCCCTAACAATGACATTAAAAAAAAAAAAACTTTTTGGAGAGAGAGTCAGAGAAGTGGGGGGGGGGGGGGGCGGACTCTTACCATGTAACACTGACTGGCACGGAACCCACTTCTCAGAAGTTGTCGTCAAACTCACAGAGGTTTGTCTGCCTCTGCCTCTAGAATGCTGGTGTTAAATGTGCGTGTCACACCCAGACAGAAGGAGCTTTTGCACTATCATTTGCACTTCCTTCCTACAGTCCCTTCTTGACACATACTTGCCAGTCAGTGTTACATGGTAAGGATCCGTCTCCCCCCCCCCACACACACACACACTTCTCTGACTCTCTCTCCAAAAAGTTTTTTTTTAAATCATGTTGCTATAATGGATATGGTCAAGAGTGAACAGCTGGACAGTGGTGGTGCACTCCTTTAATCCCAGCACTCGGGAGGAAGAAGTAGGCAGATCTCAGAGTTCAAGGCCAGCCTGGTTTATAGAATGAGTTCCTGGACATCCAGGGCTACATGGAAAAACCTTGTCTCGATGATGATGATGATGATGATGATGATGATGATGATGATGATGATGATGATGATGATGATGATAATAAAAGGACAGAACGTGTCGTTTTAGAATGTGAAACTCAGGACATCTACACATTGTTGAAGGTCATGCATGTGCAGGCCTTTCCTCTCCTCCCCAGCCCAAGCCCAGTGAAATTCATGACATTCACAGTGTTCAATTTTACCAAATCTAATAGAAAATGAGCATCATAAAACCATTTACATTCAGCTATTTCCAAGTGGAGTCATTAAATCACAATGTAGCTTAAAAGGTATTTTTAGTATGTGATAGAATGGGACTCGAATTCCTAGAATCCATCTTGCTCTGGGGCTTGTTGCATGAGAACCAAGGCTCCTCCTATAACATTGTTGTCTCTATCGCATAATTTCTGTGGTGACGCTTACGCCTGTCTTTTATTACTTCAATGGATTATATGTCCCAGTAATGCCGACACCATCAGAACAAAAGTGTGACAGAGATGTTAACGCACAGACAGCATGGGCAGACCACCAATTCCTCTTCTCCCTCTAGCCACCTGAGGAAATTTGAATAAGATGTCATCTGTTTCTCAGTTTCCTAACCCATAAAATGTAGTGAGCCATGTTACCTACCTAATTTGATACTGAATTAGCACATGTATACCCACACACACACACACACACACACACACACACACACACACACACACACACATACACACACACATACACACACACACACAAAAAAAAATATCCACTTAAAGAACACTGAGTGTGGTGGTACCGACCTATAACACCCCAACACTTGGAGCGCTGAGGCGGGGAACTACTTATTGTCAAGGCCAGCCTGGTCTCCATAGTGAAAATGTGTCTCGAACCAAGCAAGTAAGCAACAAAAAAAAACCTTGGAGATGTAATCTAGTCACGTTTGCTGTGAGGGTTAGATCAGAACACACAAAACAGTCAGGTGTCATCTCAGCACTCAGTAAGAATTAGTTAGTCTCATAATAGGCATTATGGAGTGTATTAGATGTCTTTAGCTATTGCTATACAAATTATCATTTTAAACGGCAAATATTTAGGGTTCAAAGTAGAGCTCCGAGGCTGAATGTGTGCAAGAACTCAGGTTTGAACTTCAATACCACTCAGATACACATCCCCCCACCCTCCCCTCCCCCCCAAAAAAAGCCCTAAAATTACAAGGGTAATCTCTTATCATCTCACAGAGTCTGTGGTTCAGGAGCACACAGGCAACTGAGCTCCTGACAGGAGACGCTGCCCAAGGCTTCAGTCATCCGGAGGCTTCAGTCATCCGAAGGCTTGAGGGAAGCTGGAGGCCGTGTTCCTAAGGCGACTCATTCACATGGCTGTTTAACAGAAGGCCTCCTATGCTAACAGGCACTGGCAGATAGGTCTCCTCCTCACAGCCTAGCTCTCTCCATAGAGCTGCTGGACTGGCTGGGTTTTCCCATAGCGAGTGACCAAGAAGGAACAAGGCAGAAAGTTCAATGCCTTTTATGACCTACCCTCGGAAGTCACAATCCTTCATTTCTGCCACATTCTAAACATCAGAAGCAAATGCAGTGTGCTCAATGGAAGAGGGTGGGAAAAACCCCCCAGAACTCTGCTTCTGTTTGGTTGCCAGGGATTGAGCCCAGAGCCTCACAAATACCAGGCAGGCATTCTACTACTGAACTTTATTCCCAGCCCACCCCAAATCCCCTTTTGAGCCAACCGTCTCTTAACAGATTGATCTCAACACTGCTGTGCAGCCAAGGCTGACAGACTCTCAATAACCTTCTCCTTGAATTTGCTTGGCACTACAATTTCGCCCCATCATGCCAGATCCTGTCTTCCTCTTTCCTACGCATTATTTTGAAACAGAGTTTCATCGAGGCCAAACTGGTCCGGAACTCACGACAGGTCACAGGCTGACCTTGAGTTCACCGTGATTCATGTGTCTTACCCACTTGATAAACTACCCCTTTCCATATCACCCTCGATAACTCATAAAGAAAAGAAATTGAAGCTTGGACTCATCATTCATCTCTCTGGAAGCAGGGCTGAGTCTAAGGCCAGCTCCCACTCCAGAATGAAGCATTGCCCTTCCAAAGAAAAGGAAGAAAAAAAGAGGTTTACTCCCTCACAGTCTCAAAGGCTATAAGTCTGAATGGCATCATGCTAGTTGTAGTAAGGAATGTCCCTCCAGGGCATACACGTGTATATGAAAGCTTGGGTCAGCCTTTTGAGGCCCAGGCTAGACTCAAAACTTCCCTTCTTCTCTTTTGGTTTTTCAAGACACAGTTCCTCTGTGTAGCCCTGGCTGCCTTAGAACTCACTCTGTAGACCAGGCTGGCCTGGAACTCAGAGATCTGCCTGCCTCTGCCTCCTGAGTGCTGGGATTAAAGGCATGAATCACCACCACCACCAGGCTGAGAGCCAGACTCTTAACAAGGGGGAAAAATAAATAAGTTGACAAGGTTGAGGCTATATAGCTTAGAAAGTCCAGTTATTATGTGGCAAGCACAAAAACCTTCTTTCTTTGGTTACTGTCCCATCAAGATAACTTTTATTCTGACTTCCAAAGACATGAAACCATGCACTTTATTTCTTTTAATTTTATAGAAATAGAATGACAAAATAATATTTTATTTTATTTTAAATTTTTTTAAGATTCATTTATTTATTATATTTAAGTACACACCAGAAGAGGGCATCAGATCCCATTACAGATGGTTGTGAGCCACCATGTGGTTGCTGGGAATTGAACTCAGGACCTGTGGAAGAGCAGTCGGTGCTCTTGACCACTGAGCCATCTCTCCAGCCTGCATTTTTAGTGAAAGGGAAAAAAGGTTCATATTGTCTGAAACAATGTTTTCTTGGAAGTTACATCCTTGCAAATCCTTCTGACATGACAAATTGTCATGCCTGATTCTTCATCCAATCTATTGTTGCTCTATGTCATGTAGTCTCCCGAATTCCTCACTGTACTCTGAGAGGAAATGAAAGCTAACATAAAAGACCAAAGCTCAGTATCACTATGACTTTTTTTTTTTAAATAATCTTCTGGAAAGGGTTTCTAGACCTTCAGGACTTCCTAGGTAATACATCAAGAAATGTAAAAACAACCACAGTAGACCCTTATGTGTAAGCATGAGACTTAGGTCTCAGTGAGTAATAGGGACTTCTGCTACCAAATATTTTAAGATTTATTTTGTTCTTAATTGTATGACTGTTTTTCTTGCATGTGTTTAAGAGTTTCACTTGTGTGCAATGCCAGTGGAGGTCAGAAGCCAGCTTCAGACCTCCTGAAACTGGAGTGATAGATGGGTGTTAACAGCCATGTGTGTGTCGAGAACTGAACCCAGGTCCTCTGCAAGAGCAGCTAATGTTCCTAGTCATAAGCCACCTCTCTAACCCCTGAAATACAATTTTGAGAGAGATTTAAAAAAAACAAAACCTACTCGTGTAGGAGATAGCCGGGTGGCATATGCCTTTAATCCCAGTGCTTCAGAGGACAGAGGCAAGGCAAGTAGATCGTGGTGAGTTCCAGTTTAGCCACAGAGACCCTGCCTCAAAACCAGACACTGCCCCCCCCCAAGAAAACACAAACTTAGGTGTATGCGTTATTGATTTAGCATAGGCTAAAAACCATCCTGAACATTAAAAAAAAAAAGATTTAATATAGGAATGAACAGGCCTGGAAAAACTGATGTAAAAGCTGCTACTGGGATTTGGTTTGATCTAACACTATGTAACTGGAGTTCAAAGATTAGATACCTCACCTTGGGAACTAGTGATTGGATTTGAGACTCTACCCAGCTACCTCAGCCTGGGAGAATGGGGGAGGTTCCATCCTGTCTCACCCCCATTTTCTCCCTCCACTAAACCTTGAAGATAGGATTTAAGAATTCATGTCACACAGAACAGGCACTGACTGGCACGGTGGTGTGGGTTACTGGAGCATCGAGCGGCACTGGCGAGGAGCTGGCTTTCCAGTTATCTAAACTCAGGGTCTCTCTGGTGCTGCCAGCCCGAAGGGTGCAGGAGCTGGAGCCAGTAAAGGAAAGAAGCCTGGGGGGTTGTTAATGCACTCCAAACTGAACTTTTTAACTACCCAGGTATAACATTGTCTACCATTTGCCCAGGACCTGTGCATTCGAATATTTTCCAGAATTACTGGAGAAGTCACTAAGGATGATCCAGATGACGATCATCGCAAGAGGCCGCACAAATAAGGCTGCCTAATTCTGCACTTCCAGCCATCAAATGGATAGGAGCCTAGCATGGCTGTCCTCTGAGAGGCCTGATGAGCAGTTGACTGAGACAGATCCAACACTCAACTAGTGGACTGGAGTTGGGAACCGCTATGGTTTCGAAAGAAAGTTGGCTTCAAAGTCAGAACCGTCCTGCCATAGCCTCCTGAGTGTTGGGATTTTAGGGACCTGATCCTCCACGGTCCTCCATTTTAATCTTTGATATTAACTTTTTTTGATCTGAAATAAATAGACAGTAAAATATTGCAATGAATATTGAAAGAATGGATAATTATACTACATAATTAAATAAGATGACATTTAATTTAAGAACTAAAAGAATTCATGGCAAAGTAAATCTGGTAAGCAAGATGGGTAGCTTTCGAGCCTCTCCAAATAGAAAACAATGGAAATGCTATTGAGAGACTTAACACAAGGGCCCACACAGGTAAAGAATCATTTAGGCTCTGTACTGTCATACTAGAAACCGTTAAGTGGTGTGTAGTGGATCAAGTATGCTTGGCCCATGAAAAATGGCACTGCTAGGAGGTGTGGCCTTGTCAGAACACGTATGCCCTTGTTAAAGGAAGCGTGTTGCTGTGTAGGTGTGTCGCTTTGAGGACTTTGCGGCTGAGGCTCCACCCAGCGTGAAACGGAGCCTCCTATTGGCTCCTGTGGATCAAGAAGTAGAACATTCCGCACCTTCTGCCTGAATGCTGCCATACTCCCCACCACGACGATAAAGGGCAGAACCCCTGAAAACTGCAAGCCAGCCTCCATTAAATGTTGTCCTTGTTAAGAGTTGCCTTGGCCATGGTGTCTCTTTACAGCAATGAAACCCTAACTGAGACACGGCATTAGGAAGGAGTTAATGAAAAGAGACTATGCTAAAATCTATCCTTGGGTCCTCGCTGTTCCAAGTCCCATAGTTTTGGTAAGAATTAGTTTCATCAGAGTACATAATAACATTTCTAAATCAAGTAACAGGTTCCTAGAGCATGAGTTCAGGAAGGTACCGTTTGGCCTAATGTAAGCACTGTTTTGGTTTATTTTGCTTTCAGTTTGTTGTTTGGGATCAAACTCAGCTCCCCCCACACAGGAGATGGGGATTCTACCACTGGGGAACTGGAAGGATGGCTCTGTGATTGAGAGTACTTGAAGCTCTTACAGAGGATCTGGGTTCGGTTCCTGGAACCCTCATGCTGGCTCACGACATTTACAATTCTAATTCCAGGGCGTCTGATGTGCTCTTCTGACACGCACCAGGTACAGATGTGAGTACAGATAGACGGGCAAGCAAAAGACTCACACACATAAAATTAAATAAACCTAAGACAAAAGAAAAAAAAGTCATCCTATGCCACACCCCTACTTGGCTGTGACACAGTGTTCACAACTGTGATGGCTCCGAGAGGCCAAATCTTTTAAATTCAAACCCATTTTAGAGACTCTGACCTAAGGTTGAACTCTGGTAAACTAACAGGTTGGTACCTAACGTTAGTTTCCAAGTTACCCCGAACAAAACCCGAGCCTAGCTCCAGTCTCTAGGCTCACCTCTAACAAGACCAGTGTCTCCAGGTTATTACCCCAACATACCCGCACCCCTAGGTTACAAGCCTAACAACCACCCGTATAAAGGGAAATAGAAATTAAGTTTAAAACTGGATTCCCGGGCTGGGGTGATGGCTCAGCCAGTTAAGAGCACTGACTGCTCTTCCAGAGGTCCTGAGTTCAATTCCCAGCAACCGCATGGTGGCTCACGACCATCTGTAATGGGATCTGCCCTCTTCTGCTGTGTCTGAAGACAGTGACAGTGTACTCACATACATAAGATAAATAAATAAATAAATCTTAAAAAAAAAAAAACTGGATTCCCAGCCCCAGCCAATTATGCTAAAGGCCACAGCTTTCCAATTAGATGCTTGCACGCTCACTCGCTGTTCACTGCTTATATAGCCTTGCCCCGATATTCAGGGCTCCTCTCCCCAACAGAAACCATCTTGCCTGTTGTTGGTGGCCCTGTTGTGGGTTGCATCAGATCAGCCCTGTCTATTTGGGGGGGGGATCGCTTTGGGGGGGGGATCGCTTTGGGGGGGGATCGCTTTGGGGGGGGATCGCTTTGGGGGGGATCGCTTTGGGGGGGGTCGCTAATACTTCCCTGACAATACATTTCCACATTCGCAAGTCCTGCTAGTGAATTACTTGGAAGCTAAACAGCAATTGGGCTTAAATAAGCATGAATATGATCTATCACAACATCCCAAGAAGCCTGCACTCCATTTAGACCTTTGAGTAGTCACATAGCACGAGGGCGCTGCCTAACAAGGAGGCCCAGCATGGTACCTTGTTGGTGTTTTAACTATATTGGGTTAGGTTAGTGCCTCATCCTAGCACTGGGTGAAGAAAGAGGCTGATGAGTTTGCTGCCAGTGTTGGCTACATAGTGAGTTCTAGGATAGCCAGAACTATGGGCCTCAACAGAGATCTGAGGGCTTTAAAGTCTACTTTAAAGCCTTGGCCTGAAATCAGCAGTGATAGTGTGTAGTCCTACAATCTGGTTGACCCAATAGTAAGGCCATCTATCACCCAAGGCTGCAAAGCCAATGAGTAATGATGCCACCATGCCCAGACCTAGTTTTTAGTTTATAAAGGAGGAGGAGGAAGAGGAGGAGGAGGAGGAGGAGGAGGAGGAGGAGGAGGAGGAGGAGGAGGAGGAGGAGAAGAAGAAGAAGAAGAAGAAGCAGCAGCAGTGGAAGAAGAAGAGGAAGAGAAGGAGGAGGAGAAGGAGGAGGAGGAGGAGAAGAAGAAGAAGAAGAGGAAGAAGAAGAAGAAGAAGAAGAAGAAGAAGAAGAAGAAGAAGAAGAAGAAGAAGAAGAAGAAGAAGAAGAAGAAGAAGAAGAAGAGGAAGAAGAAGAAGAAGAAGAAGAAGAAGAAGAAGAAGAAGAAGAAGAAGAAGAAGAAGAAGAAGAAGAAGCAGCAGCAGCAGCAGCAGCAGCTATGTTTGCTGTGTTGAAGTGCTACCTGAGACTGTAACCTCATTTGGAAGTAGAGTCTGTGTAGAAGTTATCTGGCTAATTAGTCAGGCTGGTATAAATCCTAACTCTAAGTCAATGACTGTGCTTCTTTAAGGATATTGGCAGAGGCACATGGATCTCTGCGAGTTCAGGACCAGCCTGGTCTACAGAGTAAGTTCCAGGAAGGGCTACAAAGAGATACCCTAGCTCAAAAAAACAAACAAACAAAAGGATATGGAATGCAGAGTTAACAGAGGATACCTCAGTGCCAGGGAAGGCAATTAGACCACTAAGGGAAAAATTGAGACATGAGGTTTTGGCAGACATGAAAAGTTAGGTTAAAGAGCCAGGAAAGAATTTCAGCACTTTGAGAGTAATCACCTACTGACACACCTGGATTTCTACTCTAGAGCTGTGAGAGAATAGTTCTCTGTTCTTTTGAACCTTCCAACTCATTAAAGACAGCCTAGGAACAAATGCAGATCCTCAAGGGAGGAGCCTTTCTCTGTGATAACTCCAGCTCTTATCAAGTTGACACCCAAACCAGCCAGTACAAAAGCCCTGGACTGTATCTCCAGAACAGAAAAGAAATAAATAGAAAGGAAGAAAAGGCAGTAACTGTGTGTGTAGACACAGACACATGTACGTGCAAAATAAATGTTTTTAAATTCTAGCTAAATTCTAATTTGGTGTTACATTCTTATCAGCTAATGAATTTCCATTTTGAGATTCTGGGGTCTGATTATTTGTGTGAAATTAAGTAGTTTGGGTTTTTGTTTATTTTGAGATGAGTTTTCTCCATGTAGCCATGGCTGTCCTGGAACTCTCTCTCTGCAGAACAGATGGCCTTTGAACTCAGAGATCCACCTGCCTCTGCCTCTGCCTCTGCCTCTGCCTCTGCCTCTGCCTCTGCCTCTGCCTCTGCCTCTGCCTCTGCCTCTGCCTCTGCCTCTGCCTCTGCCTCTGCCTCTGCCTCTGCCTCTGCCTCTGCCTCTGCCTCTGCCTCTGCCTCTGCCTCTGCCTCTGCGTGCTAGGATTAAAGTTGTGTGCCATCACCACCACTTTGCAAGGTTTTGTTTTGTTTTTTAAATACAGTTACTAAAGCATTTCCACGCAAGTATGTAATATACTTTGAGCATACTCCCCTCCAAACCTTGAACCTTTAGTAATTGGTGTTACTTATTTTATGTGTGAGGGTGTTTTGTGTATATTGCATGCAAGTCTGGTTCCTATAATGCATGAGGTCCTGGGTGAGACCCTTAGTACCCTCTCCCCAAATTCCTTGAAATTTGTAATCAATTTTGATGGCATTCAGGATGCAAGACTTCAGGGGGAGGTTATTTGATCTTGAAAAATATTGTGTGACTTTTAGGGTCCCTCTTGAATTTAAAGACTCAGATAGGATAAGGCTGTTGGCCTGCTTGCTGGGGCAGTCCCTCAGCTAACTTAACTCACGGTATCTATCCATGTGACTCTCTCTGCCCTGCTCCAGTTCTGCCTCATCCCTCTTCTGCTTGCCCTCCGGCCCAGCTTCAGTCCTTGGAACTTTATTGCTCAAATTCATATTTCTTTCTCACACAAAAAAGCTGTTAGCATAATAAGAGATTCCTCCCCTAGGGAAGTTTGCCTTTGTGGGAGGGGGCAGTTGAGGAAGGAACAAACATTTACATATCCTGCCAACCTGGCATTCTCTCTAACACCAGCAAACTCTATGAGAACCATCAAGGGAAGAACTATATTCCCAATGTCCAGTCCATTTGTCCTATCTTGGAGAGTCCAAAGTTCTGTGGAGTGTTTGTGTCAGAAGAGCACAGCGAGACGTCCCTTTTAAGTTTATATTTAGAAGACAATCAAAGAAAAATTTTAAGAGCTCGAGCTTGTGATTATGATAATTATCAGAACGCCACTGATTGTTAGCTCTGAAGGTAAGTCTATCACTGGTCTAGTCTTCGAACCCATCAGAGACCTGAGAAGGATAAACTTCGCCTGAGTAAACAGGAGCAGAGCAAGCAGTTTCAGAATCTAATAAAAATGGCTCACTGGCTAGTCACCCAACCTTCCAGTGTCAGTGGGGCCATGCAAGTTTGCCTGCCAGACCCAAAAGATTTGACTGCTTTTTTGTTTGTTTGTTTGTTTTTTTGTTTCTGTGAAGCAAGAGCTTTTGGAAGACTTTGCTATCTTGTCTAGGCAAAGTGGGGCAACTGAGTCCCCAGTGTCCGGCTTGTCCAGTTTGGACGGCATACTGTCAGCTGTCCAGGCGACAAGCAGTTATAACCCTCTGGCCAGGTCAGCCACGTTTGAAGTGAGCTCCAGGTGGAGGAGGCTAGGGGTGCTTTCAGGACCTGATATGTTGGTCACAAAAAGTCTTTTGTTAAACATTTTAAATGACATATTCTGCAAATCTCTGAAGTGTTTGAGGACCAACTATCTATCTGAAGTATATATAAATAGAAAAACTTGCTTGTTTCTAGTTATTTAACTTTGAAAAGACAAGCAGCTAAATAAACCTGTTACGCCCAGTTCTCAGGGCGTAACCCCAGAAGACCACCAGGAATTGCGAGTCCGAGTCTGATGCATGAACAAAGAGAGTCAGATACCCTCCTTTGGTGGGTCTGAAGCAGTCACGTGTACTCATGTGCATAAAATTTATATATAACATATATTATATAAAGCAGACTGTGACGAAGCCCTTCCTCGGTCACAAATTCCTTCCCCTGACTGGTAACGCTCAAGCTCTCCGGATCAAGGACGTCTTCTTGAACACCACAGCGGTGACCTTCCAGCGCGTCCACTCTAGTCACCTTCTGCCGGTTATACAGACACCTTGAGGCGTTTCCAACCCCTAAGCAAGAACAGAACAGACACAGACAGTACAGGAACGCTGACACTACCACACAAATGCCAGCACGGGACTCTCCCGATTGCAGATTCCAGAGATCTGCTGGGAAATCCCAAACGAGCCCCCAGAATGTCATGCCCAGTTCTCCGGAACCCCAGGAAACCACCAGGAATTGAGAGTTCGATGCAAGAACAGAGAGAGTCTTTATGCGTCCAGGGACTTGAGATATATATGAGTACACATAAGCTGGCATCTTTGAGTTTTGGTGTTACATGATTGGGGAGGGGGATAAAGGGATGCTTTCCTTCAAACCTGATGTTTGTTCAGACATCAGGCCGATCCCACAGCTAGAAAGGGACCTTCCTGATATGGGAAGTAATAACTCTTTGCTTTATCAGAAGCTATCGTATTTTATAAACTGGTCACAGCTGTCTGGGAACACTAAATTGCCTCTTTCCCATAGTCCAACACTGGGATTTTATCTTTTCAGGGATATTGTCTCCTGCTTCTTTCAAGGGGAGGAGCCATCTGCATCCGAAATGCTGGTTGTTAATCGGGGGAGGGAGTAGGAGTCTCAGCAACATGGAGGCTAGGGTAGGCTGCCTTTTGTCTGCTCCCATGGCTGGCATCTGCCTGGGAGTGGGAAGTGGGGGAGGGAGTGCTGGTCACTTGGGCTCAGCGTTGGAACAGGGGAGTGCAGGCCAAGGATTAATGTGGAGACAGGGCAGGATGTCTCTTCAGTGGCACAATTGCTGGGCACAGGTATCCCTCCTGGAAAAGTGTGCCCTCATCAATTTATTAGCTCAATTTCCCTTTCTGCCCTAAGCGTAATGGTTTGCCCATTTAGCCCGTCAGACATCTTCGTCTCCCCCCTTGGCAGAGGCCACAGGCTCTAGCTGTACCTTATATGATTGCAGTGTCCTCCTTCCTCCAAAGCATGGCAGAAAAAGGTCCTCTCTCCTTCCCTGCATCACCTTTTCCTCCTGGCACCCGGAAGTCCCACCTGTACCTTGTGCCCAGCACAATTGGCTCTGGGCCTTCTTTATTGACAAATCAAGAACCAATTAGGGCAATAAAGGCATTTCTCTATAGTGGATCTTAAAATCTCAGCCTTTCTACCCCCCCCCCCTTTTTAAAAAGAAGAGCATTGATTAATTGGAATAAAGGCAGCATCCTTGCTCTGAAAAAAAAAAAAAAAAAAAAAGAACCAATTAGGGAACTAGAGCTTAGCAACAGCACCTCCCATTACACCAGGTAGCCAAAAATATTTACCAGATACGGTGGAGACAACAATGTGTCCTCAATTTACCCCTCTGATAGTCTGAGGGTTGGGAATATAAGGTTTGAGCCTTGTACCTATGAAGTTACCGTAGATACCATAACCAGGAATAGGTTTGCAGCATTCAGAAGTTTTCCGCCTGATGAACTGTAACATGTCCTCCCTCAGATAGTCTTTTGAGCTGTTCCTATGTACGGGATCAGCATCCATGTAAGCGGCTTTGCTATCATTCCAGTCTCTTCCCTCACACCACATCAGCAGCCAAGATTTGCAGGACGTCTCTCACAGTCAAATCTAATCTACATTAACTTGGAAGGACTCCATAACTTTACATTTCCTGTGGAAATAAAGGCCTAGCTTCTCCCCCATTGGAACACGTTTCCTGACTTCCATTCTGAAGTTAACATATCCGTATAGGCAGATTTGGTTCGTCAGTCCTTTCTCAAATCTATTGTTTTTCAGCAGCTGTGCTATCTGTCTCATTGACATTTAAAAACTGTAAAGCTAATAAATTATTGTGTAATTTAACCCTGGGAGATCTCATATCCCCTTTTTGCTTTACAAGCATCTCCTTTAAAGTATTGTTAAGTCTTTACACAATTGCTTGACCTGTAGGATTGTATGCTATACCCACAGTATGTTTAATGCTATAATATATAAAAGAGAAATTGTTTCATTGTACTGGATACCTGCGTGAAAGCATTATTAGTTTTAATTTGTAAAGGTATTCTTATGATAACCGTCACTTCTAATCAATGTGTAAACACAGAATCAGCCTTTCAGAACTCAGTAGAAGCCCATTGGAATCCTGAATAGGTATCAACTGTTTGAGACACATAATTTAGTTTTCTAAACTCTACAAAATGAAACACGTCCATCTGCCAAATTTTATTTGTGTGAATTTAGAGTTGCTTCCAGCAGGTAATGGAACTTGATTAAACAAAGAACAAGTCGGGCAACTTTTTATAATTTCCTTGGCTTGTCACCAAGTTATAGAAAAAGTTTTCTTTAAGCTTCTACTATTTACATGATGCCTATTACATAATAGCATATATTTCTAAATTTTGAACAGAAGCATATGGGCTTTGAACTACTTTATATTTTCTGAATTATAACTTGCCATTCCTGATGTATATAAGGTTCTCACAGTACACGAAGAATCCAATTAATTCTTTATAAACAGTAGTTGCTTGTTCTTCAGGGTGCACGTTAATTTCTCCCAAAATGCTATTGCAAGCTCTTTGCCAATCCTCAGTGATTACCCACAATGAGGTAATTTCAGCATTAGTAAAAGTCACTACAATCTCTGCTGGGTTTATTCCTGGTAATTGGCAAAGTCTTAGTCTTCTTCTCATAATCAATTCAGAAACCTTTTCTATAAAGGTCTTTCATTCTTCCTTTATTTCTTTCTTTTCGGGAGCTGGGGATCGAACTCAGGGCCTTGTGCTTACTAGGCAAGCGCTCTACCACTGAGCTAAATCTCCAACCCGCCCTTTCTTTCTTTCTTTCTTTCTTTCTTTCTTTCTTTCTTTCTTTCTTCCTTTCTTTCTGTTTATGTACTAAAAAATATGCATCTAAAATATTATTGCCTGTGAGAGAATGAGTAAAATGCAACCTAGCTTTGGATCTAGGCGATCCATGTGCTCATCCTGTAATCTTTTTCCTACCAGAGCCAATTCTTCGGCTTCAGCTGATAATTTTCTTGTATAAACCTAAATCACCTTGTAAGGTTTGAAATAAATTACTTAAGTATTGAGTAGTTAACCCAATTATGGGCTGTAGTCAACTAGTCTCCCAGTAAAATTTCAAATAATAAAGTTTATAATTGGCATCTTCTGATCTGTACCTTTTGTGGCTAAATTTTCTGTAAACCTATTTTTATAATTAATAGACTCTCCTCTTTGTATCTTTTCCAGGAGCAATGTGTAATCCCCAATAAGGCAAAATTATTGTTACTTCATCAAACATATTTTTTAATAAGGCAACTCCATCTGGGTCAGCCAGCAAGATATCATCCTATGAATTTTAGATTGAGAAAACTATTAACAATTTACAAATTATTTGTAATGTCTGTTGTACAAAATATTGACAGAAGGTCAATGTCCACTGGTATCTCTTAGTTGGTTTTACATGGTTAAATGTGGGCAGAGTGAAAGCAAAGCTTTCTCTTGTTTCTCAAGGGCTATTGAGAAAAAACTATCTTTACTATTTGGGGGACTTTACCCCACATTAGATCATTTAGTCCCCAAATAAAGACAAAGCCAACAATACTAACCGGAAAGTATGAGAGCTGGGCAGACTTATCAACCTCTATGCTACTTTGTCTACTTCCCTGTCAATAACCCCAAAATATCACTTGCTGTGTTCTGCCTGGGCTGCTCCTATTCTAACTCTCTGCCCTTCATGGCCATAATCCACCTACACCATACAGGGTGCCTTCTTCCCTGAAAGCCCAGGAACTCAAGTCCTGCCTATCATTCTTCTGCTCAGCTACAGGCTGTAGGCATCTTGATTAACCAATCATGGATAACTTGGGGGGGGAGGTTTATACAACAAAATCTGGTATACATGAGGATCTGCCTGTATTGGAGCAACCAGATCCTGGGGCAAAGAATTTACTTGAATACAAGCAGCACCAGACCAACCCACTACAGTAGGGATTCCAGGTTGTAAGGAATCCATAGGCAGAATTACTTTATTGATTGTTCTCAGATCTGTCAGCATCCCTCATTTTCCATATTTATGACAAATATAGAATTCTAAAGGCTGGCAGAAATGTTGAGCCTTCAGCCGCTCTTGAACCAGGTATTAGTGCCTGTAATTTTTCCTTCTTTAAGGATCACTGCTCCACTCAAACAGGCTTGTCAGATAACCTTGTCTTAAATGGTAGGGTGGTTTGTATTCCTATTAGTGGTCTCCTTATAAATTTGGAGCCAACTTCTGCTGTGTTCTGTTTAAGGATAGCCCAGTCTGTAACTGTTTTGATAACATTTTTTAATACCTTCGTTTGAAACATCAATTTTACAGCTTGTCCCTGAAGTTGAAGGAATGCTAATCTATCCTTCCCACCGTTACAATACATCTCTTCCCCATAAATGGATGACTCTATGGCACATATGGCCTTAACCTTCCAGTCCGATATACTTAGTCCGTTTTAGACTTAGTTGTACCCTAGGAGCTGAGAAGACACCCTTTGAAGTAGCCAAGCTGGATTCTGAGAATCTTGTGGAACTGTCACATCTGCTCCTGTATCCATTAGGACTTCAATCTCAATCCCATCTGATGTAATCTCTTGTTCTATTAGAATTGCTCCACCCTTATTAAATGGTTTAGAGCAGTGCTGGCTGTCATTTCAGGCTTCAACGTTTTAGCTGTGGTCTAAACAGCCTTGCCTTGGCTGATAGGGAACACATGACTCACGTTTTTTGCAGGGTCCAGCAAACCTTTGTCAGTTTTCCAACAGTTGAGGAACATTTGTATCTCTGAATGATGCACATTCATAAGCCCTGTGCCTGATCCTTGTACATTTTATATATCCCAGGAAGCATCCTCCTCGACTTATATTAGAGAAAAACTTATCCTTAATGTAAGGTTTCCAGAATAACTGAAAGAAGAGCCCAGACTCAAACAGTATGCAAAGACAGCATTTGTTCTGCAGAAACGGCCAAGGGCCAACCATCCAAGCAAAATGGCGATGACTGCGGGAAGCTCGTTTTAGAGTCAGTTGGGGGTTCCTGGTTAGTGTTGAGTCACCTTCACCAGGATTGGTTGAGTTTATGGTATGGGATATTTGTATATTTCTTGTTGGTTTGTACCTCGAGAGAGGGAGAGATTGTTACCTTATAGGGACTCTTTCTTTTTTTGGTTCTTTTTTTCGGAGCTGGGGACCGAACCCAGGGCCTTGCGGTTGCTAGGCAAGCGCTCTACCACTGAGCTAAATCCCCAACCCCTATAGGGACTCTTTCATACCTGTTCTTAGTCCCTGGTCGGATGTCAGGGCAGTCGCTGATTGGCTGCCCTTTCTGTGTGGTTTCTACAAAAAGCTGTGCTGTACTTCTGGGAAACTGAAGTTTAAGGCCTAACGTGGCTTCCTGTTATAGAAAATGGAGTTAGAGGGGTTGGGGATTTAGCTCAGTGGTAGAGCGCTTGCCTAGCAACCGCAAGGCCCTGGGTTCGGTCCCCAGCTCCGAAAAAAAGAAAAAAAAAAAAGAAAAAAGAAAATGGAGTTAGGTCCTCTCAGGTACTGCTTGCCTTCAGCACTTTGAGCTGTGTGCCACAGCTAAAAGCAATGGGGACTCAAAGCACCGTTTGCAATTAATTGCCTGTCCAATCATAACTGAATTGGAACATTACATCCAATATCCTCAGTAGTTTTAATCCATAAATAAATACAGTGACGTTTGAAAGTCTAATCATTTTTTTTTGCATTCAGAATTAGCATTCTAAAGCTAAAGATTTAACTGAAACTCTTTAACTCTAGCACCTGATATTGCTCTATCTACAGCTTAGGTTACTTTGTAAACACTTAGTTTACACATTTGTTTCACATAGGCTGTGTTCAGCAGACTACCACTGCCTCCTGAAATCTCCTTAGAGCTAGTATCTCTTCTTTTGCCAACCAAATTCATTGTAACATTGAGTTTCTCTCATTTGTAGGTAACTTTTGTGAGTGGGAAAGTCATTGCCCGCTTTCTAATAGGCTTGGACTGCCATCCTGCAATCTTGCCACAAGTTGGTGTAGGATCCGATGGGGAGGTCCCACTCACGAAAACACAGAGACGGAGAGCAATGCAATCAAGCAAGAGGTTTAATGATCCAGTAAGCTGGGGCCGTCCTGCCCATAAGACAGTGGTGACCTCCCATAGCTAAAGTACACACTTTTTATACATCTGGGGTACAAGGAGCTTCTATTTGTAACTTGACGGTGAGCAGTAATCCCACATCATAACCGTCTTTATAAAACCTAAGGCCCCAAGTATATCCTTTCACCCATTCTTTGGCCATCTTTCCCGGCTCAGTGAAAGTGACACAGAGTGGGTGGCACCAGTTATAGGCACATTCCGGCACGGATACCCCACCAGGAACGTAGGGTTCCAAGGTATAGTTTGCTACTACCTTAATATAGTCCCAGCTCGAGGAGGGCTTCCAGGATGCCTCCCATGACATCTCGCATCCCCAATTTTTGCAAAAGAAGTCAGCCCCACCTCCACATTTAGGGTTGAGGGACCTGCCCCGGTGATACCCGGGGCAGACATAGAACTCCTGCATTTGGAGCATACTTCTCCAGTGGCCATTACAGCAGCCTCCCCACTGGGGCGTCCAGTGTGTCCATTTGTCTGAAGCGCAGGTTGTGGGAGCTGTCTGAAGGCCAGTATGTCCTTCCAGGTCCCAGTCTGTGGCCCTAACAGCCAGGGTACAGATGTCAGGGTACAGGTCCGGCCACCATGAGTTTGGTGTAGTGACCTTGGTTAAGCTCCACACCACATCACCGGCCCCATTTACCACCAGCCAGGCAAGGTTGCGTGGTTGGTGGGGGCTGGAGTCAGCAGGACACAAGGGGAGGGAGCTAAGGCACAGTACCAGTGCCAAGGGGAGGAACCACATCTTTGGACTTCCTGGTGATCATTAGTTTCAGGGGGTTCTCTGTGGCCTGGACTTTCCAGCTAGAGTGATCCTTTTCCTTATCCTCCATCGGGGGCAGGATGGGCTGCTTTCACATGTGAGGCGTGGATCCAGGTAGCTATCCCATCCACCTTAACAGCTGTTGGCGTAGTCAGCAGCACCAGGTAGGGCCCTTTCCAGTGGGGCTCAAGAGTCTGGGCTCGGTGTCGCCGCACGTATACTGAGTCTCTCACTTGGAAGTGATGTCTTAAGGGTCCCTGGCTTGTAGGCAGCTGCCCACTGTGACCATACTTCCTTCTGTACCACCTGTAGACCTTTCAAACTAAAACAGAGATCATTATTACTAGGACAGGTTGGTTCAATAGTGTCCCCCAGCAAGCTCAGGGGCACTGGGGTCCCATACAGGATCTGAAAAGGGTTAGACTAAAGCAGGAGGGGGTGTTCCTACCTCTTAATGAGGTCAGGGGATAGGAGCACCACCCAGTCTGTGCCAGTCTCCACGATCAATTTAGTCAAGGTCTCTTTTAGAGTTCTATTCATCCTCTCTACCTGTCCTGAACTTTGAGGTCTATAAATGCAATGAAGTTTCCAATCAACCTCTAGGTACTTGGCCACTCGTGGCTTACCTTAGGGCACCTCAAATTGGAGGAATATTTCTTCCAATATCTTCTTCACCACCACTGTGGCAGTTTCCTGCTTGGTGGGGAAGGTTTCTACCCATTCTGAAGAGGTGTCTATAAAGACTAGAAGGTGTTTATAGCCACACTTGCCTGGCTTTACCTCAGTGAAATCAACTTCCCAGTAGACTCCTGGCCTGTTGCCCCGGAATCTCCTGCCAGGGTCATTGTATGCAGGCATTCACTTTGACAGGGCCCACAGCTGTGAACTACCTGCTCCACCAGACATTTCAGTCCTGGAATGTAATACTTAGATCTTCTAAGGCTGATTGAGTTAATTTGCTTACTCCTAGGTGGGTGGGTTCACTGGTACATTTGTTTCGCCATTGTCTGTGCTTGTTCCTGTGGTAGGATTCTTTATCCTGACGGAGCAAAACCAGAGTTTTCTTTTCTGAGCAAAGCGTTATTGGGGTCCTCTGAAATAATTGCCAGGTCTTCAGCCGAGTACTGGAGTCTTGGCTCTGGTGGTTCGGGGTCCCAGACCATCATCACTCTTCTTGGAGGTTCAACTCCCAGCACCCGTAAGGCAACGGACAACTGCAGCTCCAATTCCAGGGGGATCTGATGCCCTCTTCTGGCTGCCATAAGCACTGCATGTACATGGCACAGACATGCAGGCAAAACAGATAAAAGTAAAAATTTTATAAATAAAGCCAAATTTCTCAAAAGATCTTTTATGTTAATATTGTAGCAAGATTCACGCTAGGGCTGATACACAGAAAACTAAATAATGGCACTGAATTCTACAGGTAAAAAAATTCTCATGTTCTCTATATGCAATGGGACTGCCTCAAAATTTATCTGTTTCCACTGTGAGGGGGACAAAGAAACCTAAAACCTTTGAAAGATCTCTGTAGGGAGACCCTCCCTCAAGTATCGAGAAGTCGAGGACCCCAGACACACAAGAGACCGATCTTGAATGTAATACGCAAAAGGTGAGGTTTATTATGGAGATCTCCGGACCAACACGTATCCCACGCAGGAGACAGAGGTATTGACCCCGGGTGGCTGGGAGAGGGGCTTTTTAAAGGGCCAGGCTGTGAGCCCCAGGGGATGAGGGGATGTCAAAGGGGGAATGCCAAAGATACCAGGAGTTACAGGACTGTCCGAGTTACAGGACTGTCCGATTGTTTTATGGCCCCGGGAGATGAGGGGATGCCAAAAGGTTTTATGGCCCCCTGGTTCCTGGAACATAGCTACTAAATCAGGAGAAGGGTTGGGTCCTCAGGTCCTCATTATTCCGAGAGCAAATCTTATCCCTTGTCCTGTCGGAGTAAATGTTTGTCAGAGTTGATGAAGCATCTGCATCTGAAACACATCTGGTTAGGCTTCGGGCCAGCCGGTTTCCTGGAATGCTCTCTGCAAGGCACAATGGGGGCTTAAACAAACTTCACAGGGGCAGAACAGCTACTCACACTGGTGATTAGTGTGTCAGCATTAGTTCTTCTGCAATTTCAGCCATCTGTCTTCCTGAGTCAGATCTTGTTGCTGTGTTTTGAGCTAATTTAAAATTCTATCTCTCGTTCCCCTCTTCTTCTACTAAGAAAATTCTAATCTTAGAATTTTAGTGTTAAGTTTCTCACTCAGCATCGCCAGTCATCCTAACTGACTGGTATTGTTGTCTTAGGACCATCAATTGAACAGCATTTACTTGGTGCTTGACAAAAGTAATCAACCTATTTGCTACATGTGGGCCAAAAATTAAAACCAGGCAAATTATTAATATCGGCCCGGCCAAGGCAGAGTAGGGTAGTCATCCAAGGGGACCGAGTAAACCAAGATTCGAACCAACCCTGTTGGGCGTCTCTATCCCTTTGCCTTTTGTCTAATCTTTCTCTGAGTTTCTGCATGGAGTCTCTCACTACTCCAGTATGGTCAGCATAGAAACAGCACTCTTCTTTAAGGGCAGCACATCCTTTAGAAATAATAAGTCTAAGCCCCTCTGAGTCTGAAGTACCACCTCCGATAGAGAAGTCAAAGATTTTTCTAAGTTAGTAATGGAGTTTTTTTAATATTTCTAAATCTTCATTAATGGCACTGTTGAGAGCATTAAGACTTTGTTGTCCAGTAGACAACGCAGCAGCTCCCGTCCCTACCCTGGCAGCAATGCCTACTCCTAACAGTATGGCAAGAGAGAGAGAAACGGGCTCTCGTTTGAATCTTTTAGGCGAGAGGTCGAACTCATCTTCAAAATCATCAGCAGAATGATAGTAAATCCTGGGGATTAATTGTATTAGCACGCAGAAATCCATTGCTGGCCTGAACACACTTGTGGACACACATGGGGTGAGTCCGGTATTGCATGCCCACCATCGATTATGCCCTGGTACTAAGTAGTGGGTGGTTGCTGTCTTAAACCCAATTACTGTTTGGTTACACAGATGTTTGTGGGAGCCTGGCGGGGTTCCCAAGCAGAGTCCCGATCCAGATACCTCAGTTAAGGTTAGTTTTTTTTTCTGTCCCCCAGGAGCATGAATGATGGGTAGTGACATTATAGAAAGTGTCATCCATGGCTATCTCTTCATAATAAGGGGGGACTACACTCAAACACAGCCAACAAGATTCGGTGGTGGGTGGACTCGTATCATTTAAAGCATGGAAGGCACCCTCGACCAAATTGAGCAGTCTTCGGCCGGTAGAGGGTTCAGAGTGGGGAAGGGGGGTCACAGAAGCTAGAGCATCTGAAGGGGAGGTCGACATCAATGCAGGTAAGGCTCGTGCACGTGTTTCCCGAAGAACCTGGTTAGGTCCTATGGGCATGGGGGATGGATTGGTAAAAGTCAGCTTAATCCTTACGATAAGTCCAGGATCTTTTCCCACAGCGTCTAGCCGCAGTCCCCAGCAGTTTCCTCTAAGCCAGCTCCGATGGTTGCGTCTTCCTGAGTCAGTGAATCTTATGACTATGGGGTTGCAGTACTTGTTCTTACAGGGGCCGTTGGGGCTGTTCCAACGGCGCCTGTTGCTATGGGCACACCCGCTTTCTGAATATTTGGAGCTGTCTCTCTCCCCGTGATTAGGGCGGTCATAGCTACTGTTCCTTCTTACTGTAATTAAATCCCATGTGGAAGTGGGGTTCCAGTAAGCCTCACCAGTAGTCTCGCAACCCCATGCAGCACAGAAAAAGTCGGGGGCTCGGTAGAATTGTCCTGAGCACCCAAAAGTGCTTCCTATCCCGTTTGGGACACATTGCTCTTCAGCTGGTGGTTTTGAAAGATCAGAGTGGTCGGGGATATCCCAAGTGAGTGATCCGGCCGCCAGTTTACAGATATCTGGAGTTAGGTCTGGCCACCAGGTCCATGGAGGGTGCACTGCCGTGATGGACCATATAGGGTTCCCCTCCTCATTAATTACCTCCCAAGTCTGCTGTACTGGGGCATGGGGATTGTTGTCCTGACTCTCGGTTACGCTGGCGGTATAGACGAAGCTTAAGAGGACTATGAGTCTTTCCCAGGATCCACTCATCTGTAGCTGAATTTGTGGCCTTTTTCACGTGGGAAGCGTGGATCCAGGCAGAGATCCCTTCAACCTTGACTATGTATGGTCCTTTCTACCTAGGCTCGAGGTTCCTGGTTCGGTGCCTGCGTACTAAGACAGTGTCACCAACCTGGAACTGGTGGGGGACTCGGGTGTCTCCCGCTTCAGAGGCCTCTCTCAGCTCATTCCAGACCTGTTGTCTAACCGTCTCGAGGGCCTTTATGGGAACATGTAAGGATTGAGAAAGAATAACATCAGAATCAAACACACTCCCGGCCTCAGTGAGTGGCGGTGGCCCTCCGTGGAGAATTTCGAAAGGGATCAGTTTACACCTGCCTGGGGAGTTCCGAACTCGGAACAGGGCGAAGGGGAGGAGGGCCAACCAATCGCTTCCGCCGATCTCTAAGGCTAATTTTGTCAGGATCTCTTTTAGAGTTCTATTCATCCTCTCTACCTGTCCTGAACTCTGGGGTCTGTATGCACAATGTAATTTCCAGTTAATCCCCAATTGCCTGGCCAATCCCTGACTCACCTGGGCAACGAAGGCGGACCCATTGTCCGACCCTATTACCTTGGGTACTCCAAACCTCGGAAAGATCTCTTCTAAAATCTTCTTGGCCATCACACTGGCCATCTCCTTTTTCGTGGGGAATGCTTCTACCCATCCCGAGAAGGTGTTTATAAAAAATTGTAAATATCTGTTACCGTACTTGGTAGGTTTTATTTCGGTAAAGTACACTTCCCAGTGAACTCCCGGCCGGTCTCCTCAGAGCCTTTTTCCTGTAGTTCCTTTATAGGCTCCTGCATTCACTAAAGCGCAGGCTTTACACTGCTGAACAATCTCTTGAGTCATCTTTTGGAGCCCCAGTACATAGAACCTGGAAGCTTTGACTGTGTCTATTAATTAGTCTTTTTGTCCCCAGATGGGTGATATAATGCAAATTGGCCACATACTCACGGCCCTCAGCTTGGGTTAGGATCAGTTTTCCTTCAACTGTCACCTTCCTTCCTCCGGGGATGCTTGGCCTGGGTCCCAGTTCTGATGCAATCTTCTGGGAATCTTCCGGTGGGTATTGGAACTCGATCTCATCTTGAGTTGTACACATGGGCAGGATCTGGACTCCTTGGGCTGCTCGCTTAGCCACTACATCTGCCGTCCTATTCCCCCTAGCTACGGAGTCGTGTGACCTTTGGTGGCCAAGGCAATGTATTATGGCCACCTTTTCTGGAAGGTGGATGGCTTCGAGGAGGCTAAAGATTTCTTCTCTATTTTTTAACGTCCTTTCTTGACGTCAGCAGCCCCCTCTGCCTATAAATGACCCCGTGTACGTGGGCAGTGGCAAAAGCGTATCTACTGTCTGTGTAGATGTTCATAACCTTCCTTTCTGCCAGCCGCAGGGCTTGGATCAGGGCTATCAGCTCTGCCTTCTGCGCTGTTCCTTCTGGTAATTTGCTGGCCCAAATGGTCTTTTTCCTGTCCACTACTGCTGCCCCAGCCATCCGTTTACCTTCGACCACAAAGCTGCTGCCATCAGTGAACCAAGTGGGTCTTCCTGGCTGGGGTTGATCCGTCAGGTCCTGTCGTATCCCGGTCTCTTCAGACAGGATGTCAGAGCAAACATGTACCGGTTTTGTGTCCTCAGTCTCTGGCAACAGGGTGGCTGGATTTAGGATGGCTGGAGGGGCAAAAATGATTCTCTCAGTCAGTAACAGGCTCTGGTAGTGGGTCATGCAGGCATTGGTCATCCATCGATCTGGTGGTTGTCTGATGATGCTTTCTAGGGCATGAGGTGCTACCACAGTCATGGTTTGTCCCAAGATTAGTTTGTCAGCATCCTTAACTAGCAGGGCCACAGCTGCTATAGCTTTTAGGCAAGAGGGCCAGCCGCTGGCCACTGGATCTAGTTTCTTCAACAGGTAGGCCACCGGCCTTTTCCAAGTTCCCAAAGCCTGTGTCAGCACTCCACGAGCCACCCCAGCTCTCTTGTCCACAAACAGGACAAATGGTTAGGTTAAATCAGGGAGGGTTAAGGCTGGGGCAGTCAGTAGGGCCTTTTTAATGTTGTCAAAGGCCTGTTGTTGTTCCTCAGTCCAGACAAATGGTGCCTTTTCTTTAGTCAGGGGGCACAGGGGGGCAGCCAGGGTGGCAAACCCTGGGATCCAAAGTCTGCAAAACCCAGCAGTGCCCAGAAACTCTTACTTGCCGTGGAGTGGTTGGTGTCGGGATCTGAGTCACTGTCTGCTTCCTGGCTTCAGTGAGCCAGCGTTTCCCATCCCTAATGACATACCCTAAATAGACAATCTCAGTCTGACACAATTGAGCCTTCTTGGCGGACGCCCGATACCCCAAGTCGCTCAGTTCCTTTGATACAGTCCGATTCCGATTCCGCCGCTAGGAGCAAATCATCTATGAACTGAAGCAGGGTTAAATGGGGATTCTCAGCTCTAAATGGGGCCAAATCAGGTGGAGGGCCTCGTCAAAGATGGTGGGTGAGTTTTTGAATCCCTGAGGTAATGTGGTCCAGGTTAGTTGGCCAGCCTTTCCTGTTTCTAGGTCTCTCCATTCAAAGGCAAAGATAGGCTGGCTGGAGGGATGTAGTCTGAGACAGAAGAAGGCATCTTTTAAATCCAGGACGGAATACCAGGCTCTCTCCGGAGGCAGTGAGCTGAGGAGGTTGTATGGATTAGGCACCGTCAGGTGGATGTCCTGAACCCTTTTATTGACTTCTCTTAAGTCTTGGACAGGCCTATAGTCATTAGTCCCTGGTTTCTCTACAGGAAGAAGTGGGGTGTTCCATGGGGATTGGCATGGAACCAGGATGCCTTGTTCTAACAGTCTCTGTATGTGTGGCCTGATGCCTTCCCTGGCTTCCTTGCTCATGGGATATTGTCGTACCCCAATAGGGGTAGCATCTGTCTTTAACATTACCACCACAGGGGGGAACTTTACTGCCTTCCCCATACCTCCAGTTTCTGCCCGGGCCTTGGGGAATTTAGCCAGCCAACCTTGAACCTTTGAGTGCTTTTGTGTCTCTTTTTGCTCATGCATCCGATATTCCTCTTCTAATCTTAAGGTCAAGGTGAGAGTAGATGGAGTGTCCCAGGATACCATTCGTCCTCTCTGAGTGAACTTAATCTGGGCCTTAAGTTTAGTCAGCAAGTCTCTACCCAGCAAGGGGGTCGGGCACTCAGGTATCACCAGGAAGGAGTGGGACACCTGTCCCCTGCCAAGGTCTACTGTCCGAGAAGTGGTCCAGGGATACAATCTCTGTCCAGTAGTTCCTACAACCAAGGAGCTTTTGCCCTTAAGTTTTCCTAATGGCTCTTTTACCACCGAGTGTTCCGCTCTGGTGTCAATCAAGAAATACATAGGGGTCCCCTCCACTCTCAACGTTACCCTAGGCTTGGGGACGGGGTCCGAGCCCCATCCCCTCTAATCATCTCCCAGTGTCAAAACCTTGGGGTCCCTGCTCCTCTTTTCAGGATATTCTATGGCCCAACGGCCTTGTTTCTTACAGTATGCACATTGGTCCCTTCCCAAGGAGGGTCTTGGAATCCTTTTTCGGTCTTCTGGCCTCACCCCTTGTCTACCTGTCTAACCACCCCCCTCTCTCTCCTCCTCTGTCTCTCACTACTGCGGCTAGGATCTTAGTCAGATTCCTCTATCGCCTTTGATCTTGTATATCCTCTCTCCTCTCTTTTCTCTCTCCTGCTTTTCTTCTTCTGTCTCCCTCTTATGATATACTTTCTCAGCTTCCTTTACTAAATCTCTCAGGCTATAATCTTGCAGCCCTTCTATTCTCTGGAGCTTTCGTCTGATGTCAGGGGCCGACTGCCCTATGAATGCCATAGTCACTGCTGCCTGCTGCCCTTCTCATAAGGGGTCAAAAGGAGTATATCTCCTGTAGGCTTCCATAAGCCGTTCTAGGAACACAGGGTGGCTCGGCAGGCCCCTGCATCACTTCTCTTACCTTGGCCCCTCTGAGACCTGCCACTAGAGCCCAGCGGGAGGTGGTTAGCCACTCCCTACCTTCTGCCGTGTTGAAGTCCCAGTCGGGTCAGTTGAGGGGTTGGGTCCTCAGGTCCTCATTATTCCGAGAGCAAATCTTATCCCTTGTCCTGTCGGAGTAAATGTTTGTCAGAGATGATAAAGCATCTGCATCTGAAACACATCTGGTTAGGCTTCGGGCCAGCCGGTTTCCTGGAATGCTCTCTGCAAGGCACAGTGGGGCTTAAACAAACTTCACAGGGGCAGAACAGCTACTCACATTGGTGATTAGTGTGTCAGCATTAGTTCTTCTGCAATTTTAACCACCTGTCTTCCTGAGTCAGATCTTGTTGCTGTGTTTTGAGCTAATTTAAAATTCTATCTTTCACCTTTTCTCTCCACACGGCTGCTTACCTTCTCTTCTGGAAGTTGAACCAGTTCACCTCAGACTCCAGAGCTTCAGAAGAAACACCAGAGGTGATTAGACCCGAAACCATTAGAGAATACAGCAACACGCCGACGTGCAGACGATGCTGACATTACCAGTCTTTGTATAAACAGAATCCTTACAGCACTACCCAGCACGCTGGGTACGTCTACTCAGGAATGTTTTAACAAGACTTTAAATGCAAAGCCATCTCTCTAAGTATTAATCCACGCACCAGTACTCCCATTGATTATTTATTGAGTGTGCACACAGGTGTGCTAGCACACATGACGTCCAAGAAGAACTTGGACAGTTGGCTCTCTCCACCAGACCCCAGAATCAAAGGCACTGCTAAGCCCTCTCACTACAGTCCCCAAGCCCCTCATCTAATTTAAAAAGACGTGGGTGGGGTGACTGCATTAAATTCCTGCCTGTTCTGTTGGCCTCAGGTAAATCCTTTAACCCATCACAGCAGCATATCCAGTCAGGTTAGAGTCCTCATCCTTGGCCAAGAACTGTTTCTGGGATTATGCCTGGAAAGTCAAATCTTCCCATCTGACACATACCTTGAATTCATTATCATCCTGGACACAGCGCCGGCCACATCTGCTCCAAAAAAAAAAAAAAAAAAAGTCAGCAATGCAACATGTACCACGTCAGAGCTTTTTATATTAAGGACCTTTCTGGTGGCTACATTTGATGTTGTAAATCCTAACTCTGAGGAGCATTTACTCCAGCACAGGGCTCTGACCTTCACACTGCTGACAGCTGGGAGTCTGTTTTATTCCCTCTGGGATAACCTTCTGACTAAATCCACCTCAGAGGCATAGGTTCTTAATGTTTACAGACAAAAAACACTAGCTATACAATTCTGTTAGGAAAATTGAACGACTTTCTTTGATTTCGAAACCAGAAGCAGCACCAGATGTGTCTGCTGAGGCTGAACAGGGAAGGGAAATGATTCTTAACCTTAGAAAGTGGTCCACTCCAGGCACAGACTTCTGTGTAACTGGCTCAACAAAAAACTAGCCTCTAAAGGAAAGAAAACTGCCACCCAGGGAACTTGTTTACAAGAGCCCACGAGCCTGTTTTCCTTCTTAAATGTCCTTCACCAGGTACGGTGGCTTATATCCATAAGTGCCAATACTTACGGTCTTAGAGCAGAAATATTCTCTGGGCCAGCATGAGAATCTGTCTCAATAATCAAATAATCTTTTATTTTATATGGGTACACTGTCTTCACATAGACCAGAAGAGGGCATCAAGTCCCATTGCAGATTATTGTAAGCCAACATGTGGTTGCTGGGAATTGAACTCAGGATCTCTGGAAGAGCTGTCAGTACTCTTGTTTTTTGTTTTTTTTTTTTTGTTTTGTTTTGTTTTGTTTTTGGAGCTGGGGACCGAACCCAGGGCCTTGCGCTTCCTAGGTAAGCGCTCTACCACTGAGCTAAATCCCCAGCCCCAAAACTGTCAGTACTCTTAACCTCTGAGCCATCTCTCCAGCCCTGATATTTAATTTTTTTTCTTCTTTTTTTCAGAGCTGGGGACCGAACCCAGGGCCTTGCGTTTGCTAGGCAAGCGCTCTACCACTGAGCTAAATTCCCAACCCCCTGATATTTAATTCTTAATTGATGTTGCAACCAGCCACCTAATAAACAAGGACACCAAGGTGCTCACTAAACACCTATACCGGTGTTAGGAATCATGATTCCTAAATCATGGCTTAGAAGTTGCCTTGCTCAAGTGCAAATCCAGAAATTCAGATTTCTCCAAGGATCCAAAACCCAGATAGGCTGGGTCTGTGTCAGCGGAAGGGAAATGAGGATCTGTAGGCAGAGGTCCCTGATAAACTAGCTCGTAGTTATCGGTTCTGAAGATACTTTCAAACCTTAAAACAAGCACAAAGCAAAAAAAGCCCAAGCGGCAGTTGAAGGACACGTGCGGCGAGGACGCGCCTGCGTGGGCAAAATTTACCTCCGTCCTTGCTAACATTGGCATTATCCTGCTTCTTGCTACTTTTTGATCTCTGATTTCATCCGCTTCACAAATAGGCGATGTCCCCGTCGCCGGACTACCGGACAGGCGAGAGCCCCGCGTGTGCCCAGGCCCCGGGGCCCCACCCCGGAGGTAACAAATCCGGGCTGCATGAGATCGATCGCCTGTTCCACACCGAAGGGACGCGCAAGGGCAGGGACTGGCGCGAGGGGCGAGCGTCGTGGGGACCCCCGAGGCCACATGGTGGGATCTTGCGATCCGCCTTGGGAACAAATCCGGACTGCATGAGTCCTATCGCCTGTTCCACCCCGACGGTACGCTCACGGACAGGACCGGCGCGCAGGGTGAGCGCCGTGGGGACCTCCGGGGCCAAGTGGTGGGATCTTGCGATTCTCAAGGCGGACCTTCCTTACCAAAACGCGCCGCGGCGGAAAAGCAGGGTGCTAGGGCGGGACTGAGTTTAAAACGGACCGGACATTGAGCTCTCGGGCTCAGCCAACCAGAGTGGCCCAGAGCCCCTCCTGCCCGCCCCTTCCCCGGGTCCCGCCTGACTCCTGCACGGGCCATCGTGCGCCCCCTGGCGGCACCAGAGCTCCCAATCGGTCCCTACCCCAGGGCAGCTGTCCCACTCTCTACCCTGACTGCAGTCTGTCACCTCCCTGAAGGTTAGAAAGGAGATGATCTTGGTGTCACAGCAGTGTGGGGATTTCTTTTTCTTCTCCCCGTGCTTCTTAAAGTCATATACTGAATTTGGTACTATTCCACACCCTTCTGTGCTTGTTTTCATTTGAAGACCTATGTCTAATGGATTTGCTCCTCTTCAGGAAACGGTAGGGGTTGGGGATTTAGCTCAGTGGTAGAGCGCTTGCCTAGCAAGGGCAAGGCCCTGGGTTCGGTCCCCAGCTCCGAAAAAAAGAAAAAAAAAAAAAAGGAAACGGTAACATTACGTTGATGTGGAGTGGACTGTCTTAAGAGGGCTGGTGCAAGGGGAGGACCCCATGCCTAGAAATCCCACTACTGCCTGTGCACTTCCAATGCTGGCCAAGATCTGTAAACATCCTGCCCTGGAGCCCTTCTGTGACCCCGGAGGCATCTGTGCCTGACACAATCAGGCTGGCCTATTTGGGGTTTTGTCTATTTTGTTTTGTTTTGTTTTTGTTTTTGTTTGCCCCCCACACACACACACACACAATGTTTCTCCCTGTAGTCTTGGCTGTCCTGGCACGTTCTCTTAAATCAGCCTGGGCTTGAACTCAGAGAACTTTTGTTTAAAGAAAAGACTTCAAAAAATACAAAATTGTGTCTGTCTATGATTCTGCATGTATGTATTCTGTACCTGAGGAGTCTAGAAGAGCCCAGAAGAGGGTGTCAGCGACTTGCAGTTGGACTTAACAGACAGCTGTTAGCTACCTGAATTGGGTGCTGGGAACTACATTCAGGTCCTCTGCAAGAGCAGTGCACTCTTTAAGCCAAACCATCTTTCTAGCCCTGTAAAAACAAAAGCAAACCTATCAAGAGACCAAAACCCCCATTTAATTCCGGTCACAAGTAACCCGCCATTTATATCTCTTTATAGCAACAGCCTTCAAAGGACTTGTCTACCCTTCATGCTTACAAGAGTCACCAGCTACCATGGAAGTGACAACTAATACACCATCATTGTGTCACTTACACATTTCTCAAAAGGCCTGGACCCCAGACCCAACTCATCCATGGCTTATGGAAATGCAAGATGGAGTATTTGGAAGACAGTGGGTAGTTTCTTATGATATTAACCATACTTTCAAAGTGAGATCCAGCATTTCTGTTCCTTCATATTTATCCACGGGAGACAGACTTATGCAGAAAACATGCAGAAATGTTTTTTTTTCTTTTTTTCGGAGCTGGGGACCGAACCCAGGGCCTTGTGCTTGCTAGGCAAGCGCTCTACCACTGAGCTAAATCCCCAACCCTGCAGAAATGTTTTTATCAGCTTTATTCATCATTGCAAAACCTGAGAACAGCCAAGGAGAGAACAGAGAAACTGTCCAAACAATGGAATATCATCAGCATTGAACAGAAATTATTTATCAAGTCCCTGAACATCAGTATATTACTAAATGAAAGAACGCGATCTAAAAAAGCTACATTTTATGTGGTTCAAATAACAGGACATTTAGGTAAACTTCTGAGGTAAAGGTAGGAAGAACAAGAGTTCAAGGCAACCCGGTGTGGTAGTGCATGATTTCAGAATTAAGAAGGCAGAGACATGTGGAGCTCTGTGGGTTCAAGGCTAGCCTGGTCTACATAGTGAGACCCTATTTCAGAAAAATTAGTTCAAGGCAGCCTTATTTACTTAGTTTGAACCTAACCTGGGCTACATGAGACCCTATTGTCAAAAACAAACAAACAAAAGATAAATAAAATAAAAATTTTGGGGGCCGGACAGATGGCTCAGCAGTCAAGAGCACTGACTGCTCTTCCAGAGGTCCTGAGTTCAATTCCCAGCAATCACATGGTGGCTCACAACCATCTGTAATAGGATCCAATGCTGTCTTCTGGTGTGTCTGAAGACAGTTACAGTGTACTCATATAAATAAAATAAATCTTTAAAAAAATAAAAAAGTAAAAATTTTGGTATGGTGGGAGAGACACATCTATAACCCAAGCACGCTAGAGAACAAGGCAGGAGAATTGAGAGGTCCAGCCTTGGCAGGACTAAGGGCTTCTCCTTCCATTGATGCCCAACAAGGCCATCCTCTGCTACATGTGCATCTGGAGCCATGGGTCTGTCCATGTGTACTCTTTGGGTAGTGGTTTAGTCCCTTGGAGCTCTGCTGTTGGTGTTGTTGTTATTATGGGGTTGCAAGCCCCTTCAGGTCCTTCAGTTCTTTCTCTAACTCCTCCAACAGGGGTCCTGTTCACAGTACAGTGGTTTGCTGCCAGCATTTGCCTCTGTATTTGACATGCTCTGGTAAAGCCCCTCAGGAGACAGCTATATCAGGCTCCTGTCACCATGAACTTCTCAGCTTCATGAATATTGTCTAGTTTTGGTGGTTGTATATATATGGGCTGGATCCACAAGTGGGGCAGACTCTGAATGACCATTGCTTCAGTCTCTGCTCCAAACTTTGTCTCCATAGCCCCTCATAAGGATATTTTTGTTCTCCCTTTTAAGAAGGACTAAAGCCTTTGGTTTTTCTTATTCTTGAGATCCATGTGGTCTGTGGATTATATCTTGGGTAACTTGATCTTTTCGGCTAATATCCACTTATCAATGAGTGCATACCATGTGTGTTTTTCTGTGATTGGGTTACCTCACTCAGAATGATATTTTCCAGTTCCATCCATTTGTCTATGAATTTCATGAAGTCACTGTTTTTGATAGGTGACTAGTACTCCATTGTGTAGATGTTCCACATTTTCTGTATCCATTCCTCTGTTGAAGGGCATCTGGGTTCTTTCCAGCTTCTGGCTATTATAAATAAGGCTGCTATGAACATAGTGGAGCATGTGTCTTTGTTATATGTTGGGGCATCATTTGGGTATATGCCCAGGAGAGGTATAACTGGGCCCTCGGGTAGTGCAATCTCCAATTTTCTGAGGAACTGCCAGACTGATTTCCAGAATGGAAGTCCCACCAGCTTGCAATCCCACCAACAATGGAGGAGTGTTCCTCTTTCTCCACATCCTCGCCAGCATCTGCTGTCACCTGAGTTTTTGATCTTAGCCATTCTCACTGGTGTGAGGTGAAATCTCAGGATGTTTTGATTTGCATTTCCCTAATCACTAAGGATGTTTAACATTTCTTACACACTTCTCAGCCATTTGATATTCTTCAGCTGAGAATTCTTTGTTTAGCCCTGTACCCCATTTTTAATAGGGTTATTTGGCTCTCTAGAGTCTAACTTCGTGAGTTCTTTGTATATTTTGGATATTAGCCCTCTATTGGATGTAGGGTTGGTAAAGATCTTTTCCCACTCTGTTGGTTGCTGTTTTGTCCTAATGACAGCGTCTTTTGCATTACAGAAGCTTTGAATTTTATGAGGTCCCATTTGTTGATTTTTTGATCTTAGAGCAAGCATAAGCCATTGGTGTTCTATTCAGGAAAATTTCCCCGGTTCCCATGTGTTCGAGGTTCTTCCCCACTTTTTCTTCTATTAGTTTCAGTGTATCTGGTTTGATGTGAAGGTCCGTGATCCATTTGGACTTACGTTTTGTACAGAGGGATAAGAATGGGTCAATTTTCATTCTTCTACATATCGACCTCCAGTTGAACCAACATCATTTTTTAAAAATGCTATCTTTTGCGCTTGCCTAGCGAGCGCAAGGCCCTGGGTTCGGTCCCCAGCTCTGGGAAAAAAAAAATGCTATCTTTTTTCTACTGGATGGTTTTAGCTCCTTTGAAAAAGATCAAGTTACCATAGGTATATAGGTTCATTTCTGGATCTTCAATTCTATCCCATTGATCTACCTGCCTGTCTCTGTATCAATACCATGCAGATTTTTTTTTTATCACTATTGCTCTGTAATACTGCTTGAGGTCAAGAATGGTAGTTCCCCAAGAAGTTCTTTAATCGTTGAAGATAGTTTTCACTATCCTGGGTTTTTTGTTATTTCTAATGACTTTGCAAATTGCTCTTTTTAACTCTGTGAAGAATTGAGTTGGAATTTTGATGGGGATTGCATTGAATATGTAAATTGCTTTTGGCAAAATGGCAATTTTTACAATATTAATCTTGTCAATCCATGAGCATGGGAGATCTTTCCATCTTCTGAGATCTTCCTCAATTTCTTTCTTCATAGAAACCATGGCAGGACAATGGAGGCTGATGTTAAGATTCCGCTCTGTGTGTTTACAGGTTGTTATTAATGTTCTCAAGGGATGGATGGTACTGGGCTTTGTATGTTTAAGTGGGCAATTATATCTTACCAATTGGGTCAAAGATTATTGTGTTGTGTGTTCTTTTATGTGACGGTTTGAGTGTAGGAAAGAGTGTGGCGGCAAGAGAAACTGGGCCGGGGTGAAGTTGGGATGTGTTTCCGCCAAGATATCTGCTAGGCACTGCAGTGTGGACCTAGCAGGATAAAAGATAACCAATACTTTTTTTATTTTTTATGTTTTACGACAACAGATGGTGGACCAATGTGATGGGTAAGAATCCACTAGTAATCCTAAGAGTTGAAAGAAAGATTTTATTTTCTAAGAGGAGGCCAGCACCATGTTAAGTCATGTGATATCTCAAGTGAGAGGAATTTAACAAAGAAACAGGGAAGCAGTCTGGGCTGGCAGGCTGTAGGTCCCCTGCTGTGTGATAAGTAATGGCAGATCAGAGAGTCAGAGATTAAAAGCTGCTTTTTAAAGAAAGTTGTTTAGAAAGTCTTTCAGGATACTCATATTCCTTCTAACGTGGGCTCCACGGGAATTTTGGGTTGAAATCCTAGTTAGACAAGCTACTTCTTAATGACAGGTATTATTAAAAGATGATTAAGTTTGTTTTTAGAAAGAAGAGAGTAAAGAGATTACCTGAATCACATGGGGATTTTCATCCATGGTTTGGAACTTAGATATGGAACAATTAGTCACTAACTCTAAGCAGAGAGTTGTGATGAATGTCTGTAACACCAGGCAGAGTGAATGCAGACATATATTATAGAAGTTATTAAGGTTAAAGAAAAATCTGTGGCTCCAGGTAGAGAGCTTAACAGATGGATATATTTTGAGCTAAAGTCCTGGTTTGATAAGTTGCTTACTGGTATTAGAATTGATAGATGATGTTTACGTTTGTTTTAAGGAGAGTACAGAGACTACCCGAATCACGTGGGAATTTTCATCCATGGTTCGGAACTTAGGAAAAAATTAGTCACTGACTCCAAGTAGAGTATTGTGATATTTACAAGTTATTAAGGATAAATAAAAATCTGTGGCTCTGGGTAAAGAGCTTAACAGATGGATATATTTTGAACTAAAGTCCTGGTTTGATATGTTACTTATTGATAATGGAATTGATAGAAGGTATTTGGTTTGTTTTATGAATTACCCCGCTAAAGGCCATATGGCTCATTGATGCCGGCTAGTGAGGGTTTGTGGTTATTTTTTATATCTACCACAACAGGAAGCTCGGATTCTCTTAACCTTGGCTCCACAGGAATTTTGGGTTCATTACCTGATATCATAGAGTAAAAAAACTTATCAGGCTCATTGTTCAGCTTACTTCCTTTTTTAAAAAAATTGTTTAATATTCATAATGGGTGTGACTTTGAGTTTTATGGTTATATTATTACTCTGGGACAGAATGCAAAATACAAGCTTTTCTGGTTACAGACTAAGGAACGCAGTATTTTGGGAGAAAGATTTTGTCTTTGTGTTTTTATTTTTGGTTGTGAGCCTAGCCTTTAACGGCTGAGCCATCTCTCCAGCCCTGTCTTTGTGTTTTTAAAAAGTGAGATTAGGCTCTGGAAATCTCACAGAGTCATACTGATCAGATTTGATAGAGGTAGACCGCCTGAAAAAATTGATTCAGGAGAATCAAACAAAAAGATACCTCAATTCTAAACTTTTGCCTTGAGAGTTGTATTTTACAGAGTGTGCCTACTTGGATTCCTGGTCTCAAGGACTTTCAGCTGGGTCCAGTCAGGACACATCGGCTACAGCATTTGCTTCATTCTTCCTACCCCCCTACCCCCAAGGATATCTCAACGCCCATGTACAGCTTGAAGAAGTTATAGAGGAGTCAACGCCCCAATTCCCTGGACTTTAGGGGGCTGAAAGTGGTTATTCTAAAGTTGTTTTTATGAGGAATTTAGAATTGGCTGTAATTTATCAGGGAGGAATTAGCTAGATTGAGTTGTACAGTCATAATCTCATTTGGTAACTAAGCTAAAGTAATATCTTTGCTTTGATATAGAATTTATTTGTTAAAAGAGTTTAAAAGTACAAGGTTGAGAGCCAGTCCTTCTATTGATGTCATTACAAACTTCTGAGTTGATTACACATGTGAGGTAAGGGCCAAATAGCAAACATATTGCTGACTTTGTGAGAGGACTTCCAAGATATTATTAAGATATAAAGACAACAGTCCAGATTGTCTTATATAGGTAGACAGTTTTCCAAAACATCAGAAATCCACAAAATTTGGGATTTAAAGTTATTTATTTTTTATTGAGACATATCTGCTTCTAACAGTTCCCCTTTGATGAATTTAACGAAGAATTTGAAATCTCTACCTCCAGGTGAGGCAATACTTTGTGGCTAGACAGCCACTGGACAAAACTGCCTGTTTCATCTGCAGACTCTGCAGGCCAGAAAAGGACAAATTATGCAGATAGTTGACTGATAAACTCTGCCAAGACAGGGTGATCAGCCCTTCAAATCTGCATTTCAACAGTCTGTCAGTTGATTTGGGGCCAGAAGGCTGAAGATTTGAGCTCACATGTTGTTAACAGGGGACTGTGCTAGTGGAGATTTTTCTCTACAACTTCTCAGTTCTAGAAGCTGTGTTAGGCTTTGTATGTGTTTAGATATTTGGTCATTCTCAGATTTCTGATGGTGTTGAAGACTGATTATAGTCTCATAGCCTATCAGACTGTTTAACTCTGAATGTACATATTTTATTGGAGAGTTATCAGATAGTATACAAGCTAGCCAAGATATAATATAGATTTTAAGCCTTTCATTAAGCTGGAATGGATAAATAAATGTTCTGTTTAACTGATATAGTGATGGACTGGGTGTTGAGTATATCATATGCTTTATAAATTGTAGAATGGTAATAATTGTACTCAATTTATACGTAAGTGAAAAGGCTTGTTAACTGGACAAAAAAGGGGGAAATATTGTGGTTTGCCCTGGAGTTATCTGTATTTTGATGCTAATTCCACTGCCCCAAGGACAGCTGCCTAGTCAAGTATTCAGGAATCAGGTGACTTCACCAGAAACTTCTCCCCTATTGAATTTGTAAAATACAGATGAGGGGCAGGTACAGGGTAGAAGGAGGCCTGTCATTGGAGGAGAAGGAAGGATGGGTGGGAGAGAAGTTTGAAGGAAGAGGAGGAGACTGAGATGGAAAGGAGGAGAGGGGAGAGGGAGGGAGAGAGAAGCCATGGCAGGATAATGGAGGCTGATGTAAAGATTCCACTCTGTGTATTTACACGTTGATATTAATGTTCTCCAGGGATGGATGGTAGCTGGCTTTTTATGTTTAAGTGGACAATTATATCTTATCAATTGAGTCAAAAAATTTCTTTCTTTAGAGACTTGGAAGTTCTTGTCATACAGATCTTTCACTTGTTTGTTTAGAGTCACACCAAGGTATTTTATGTTATTTGTGACTATTGTGAAGGGTGTCATTTCCCTAATTTCTTTCTCAGTCTGTTTATCTTTTAAGTAGAGAAAGGCTACTGAGTTGTTTGAGTTAATTTTATACACAGCCACTTTGCTGAAGTTGTTTATCAGGCTTAGTATTTCTCTGGTGGAACTTTTGGGGTCATAAAGTATACTATCACTATCATATCATCTGCAAATAGTGATATTTTAACTTCTTCCTTTCCAATTTGTATCCCTTTGACCTCCTTTCACTGTCTGATTGCTCTGGCTAGAACTTTATAGTGGGATTGCTTCAAGTTTCTCTCTATTTAGTTTGATGTTGGCTACTGGTTTGCTGTATATGGCTTTTACTATATTTAGGTATGGGCCTTGAATTCTTGATCTTTCCAAGACTTTTATCATGAAGGAGTGTTAAATTTTGTCAAATGCTTTCTCAGCATCTAATCAAATGATCATGTGTTTATTTCCTTGAGTTTGTTTATATAGTGGATTACATTGATGGATTTCCTTATATTGAACCATCCCTGCATCCCTGGGATGAAGCCTACTTGATCATGATGGATGATCATTTAGATGTGTTCTTGGATTTGTTTGCAAGAATTTTATTGAGTATTTTTGCGTCAATAGTCATAAGGAAAATTGGTCTGAAGTTCTCTTTCTTTGTTGGGTCTTTGTGTGGTTTAGGTATAAGCATAATTCTGGCTTCATAGAAGGAATTGGGTTGTGTTCCTTCTGTTCCTATTTTGTGGAATAGTTTGAAGAGTATTGGTATGAGGTCTTCTATGAAGGTCTGATAGAATTCTGCACTAAACCCATTTGTTTCTGGGCTTTTCTTTTGGTTGGGAGACTTTTAATAACTGCTTCTATTTCTTTAGGAGTTATGGGGTTGTTTAAATGGTTTATCTGTTCCTGTTTTAACTTTGGTACCTGGTATTTATTTAGAAAATTGTCCATTAGATCCAGATTTTCCAGTTTTGTTGAATATAGGATTTTGTAGTATAGGATATGATGATTTCTTTTTTAATTTCCTTAGATTCTGTTGCTATGTCTCCCTTTTCATTTCTGATTTTTTAATTTGGATACACTCTCTGTGCCCTCTGGTTATGCTGATTTTCTCAAAGAATCAGCTCTTGGTTTTGTTGATTCTTTGTATAGTCCTTTTTGTTTCTACTTGGTTGATTTCAGCCTTGAGTTTGATTATTTCCTGACTTCAACTCCTCTTGAGTGTATTTGCTTCTTTTTATTTCTAGAGCTTTTAGGTGTGCTGTCAAGCTGCTAATGTATGCTCTCTCCAGTTTCTTTCTGCAGGCATTCAGAGCTATGAGTTCCTCTTAGCACTGCTTCCATTGTGTCCCATAAGTTTGGGTATAGCGTGCCTTCATTTTCATTAAATTCTAAGAAGTTTTTAATTTCTTTCTTTTTTTTTTAAATCTTTATTTATTATATACATTGTAGCTATCTTCAGACACACCAGAAAAGGGCATCAGATCTCAGTACAGATGGTTGTAAGCCACCATGTGGTTGCTGGGATTTGAACTCAGGACCTCAGGAAGAGCAGTCGGTGCTCTTAACCACTGAGCCATCTCTCCAGCCCCTTAATTTCTTTCTTTATTTCTTCCTTGACCAAGTTGTCATTGAATAGAATGTTTTTCAATTTCCATGTATATGTGGACTTTCTGTCATTTTTGTTGTTATTGAAGACCAGCCTTAGTCCATGGTGATCTGATAGGATGCATGGGATTATTTCAATCTTCTTGTATCTGTTGAGGCCTGTTTTGTGACTGATTAAATGGTCAATTTTGGAGAGGTAACATGAAGTGCTGGGAAGAAGGTATATTCTTTTGTTTTAGGATGAAATGTTTTATAAATATCTGTTAAATCCATTTGGTTCATAACTTCTGTTAGTTTCTTGATGTCTCTATTTATTTTCTGCTGCCATGATCTGTCCATTGATGAGAGTGGGGTGTTGAAATCTCCCACTATTATTGTATGAGGTGCAATGTGTGTTTTGAGCTTTAGTAAGGTTTCTTTTATGTATGTAGGTGCCCTTGTATTTGGAGCATAGATATTTAGGATTGAGAGTTCATCTTGGTGGATTTTTCTTTGATGAATATGATGTGTCTTTCCCTATCTTTTTTGATACTTTCTGGTTCAATTTTATTCCGTATTAGAATGGCTACTCCAGTTTGTTTCTTTGGAAATTTTGCTTGGAAAATTATTTTCCAGCCTTTTACTCTGAGGTAGTAGCTGCCTTTGTCACTGAGATATGTTTCCTGTATGCAGCTAAATGCTGGGTCCTCTTTATGTGTCCAATCTGTTAGTCTATGTCTTTTTATTGGGGAATTGAGTTCATTGATGTTAAGAGATATTAAGAAATAGTGACTTGTTTCCTGTTATTTTTGTTTTTATAGGTGGAATTATGTTTGTATTGCTCTCTTCTTTTGGTTTTGTTGCTAGGAGATTATTTTCTTGCTTTTTCTAGTGTGTAGTTTCCTTCTTTGTATTGGAATTTTCCACCTATTATCCTTTGCAGGGTTGGATTTGTAGAAAGATATTGTGTAGATTTGGTTTTGACATGGCAAATCTTGGTTTCTCCATCTATGTTGAGAGTTTTGCTGGATACAGTAACCTGAAATGGGATTAGTGTTCTCTTAGGGTCTGTATGACATCTGTCCAGGATCTTCTGGCTTTCATAGTCTCTGGTCAGAAGTCTGGTGTAATTATGATTGGTCGGCCTTTATATGTTGCTTGACCTTTTTCCCTTACTGCTTTTAATATTCTTTCTTTGTTTTGTGCATTTGGTGTTTTGCTTGGAGCAGAAGAGTTGGTCTTACCTCTGCTCTCAGGTGGGTCAGTGCTCTTGGCGACTGGCTTTCAGGTCTGGGCTCAGGCATAACCTGGAAGGGTCCTTCCCCTGATTGCTCCTAGGTTCCTGTATCCAGAGGGCACAGGAATGTGAGCAGAAGTGTCAGTTTCCCCTGAGCTCTCAGAATTGTTCACACTTCTAAGAGTCTAGCTCTCTCCCCAAAGATTTGGGTACTGAGAGCTGTGGGCATGGTTCAGCTCCAGGCACAGGCAGGAACTGCAAGTGTTGACCTATTTTTCAACTGACTTCTCTGGGTAAAAATTTATGTCTTCTTTACTTCAGTTTAGGGATCTCCTAATCTTGGAAAGTGGACAGTTACAGCCCTGTCTATCTTTGTACCTGTCTCCACTTCCACACCCATACCCTCCACTGTACGTACACTTATCTATAGCAGCTAAGTGCACAGATACAAATTGAATTCTCTACATTCAAGTCTCTGCTACTTAGCCTGCCAGTGCCTCACCTTCCCTCTTTGCATAATGAAGGTAAAACTCCTGTTTACTGTTTAAATTGTACTGAAGACAAATTCAGTTAATTTGTAGAAAGGGCTTAGAAGAGAACTTAGCACATGGAGAATACCACGTGCACATTTCCTTTTGCTGCAGTTGTCAGTACTGAATGCATTTCCTAATAGCAGAGAGTTTACACAGGCAGAAACATTCATCTGATGTTCTATCTACTGGTCTTTTAAGTTTAATATCTGTCTTAGTTTGGGTTTTACTGCTGCGAAGAGACACCATGACCAAAGCAACACTATGAGGATAATATTTAATTGGGGCTGTCTTACGGGTTCAGAGGTTCAGTCCATTATCATCAAGTCAGGAACATGGCAGCATCCAGGCAGTGAGGACTAGAGTATTAAAGCCCACACCCACAGTGACACATCTCCTCCAAGGCCACACCTATTCCACCAAGGCCTCACCTCCAAATAGTGCCACTCCCTGGGCCAAGAATATACAAACCATTACAGTTACATACACACTTATTAATCATTTGTTGTGGGAATGAAGAAGTGAACATTTATAAGAAAAAGAAAAAATCTTCTGTGTGCATAGTTTTGTTTATTTGTTTGTTTGTTTGAGGGAGGGGAGTGGAGGCTCATTCTGTAGCCTTGCCTAGCCTGGAACTCGCTATGTAGACCAAGCTGGACTTAGCTACACAGCGTTCTGTCTCTGCCTTTTGAGTGTTGTGGCTAAATCTTGTGACACTGTGCCTGGCTCAATGTATTTTAAATGGATTTCTGTCCTTCTAAATGGCCTCTTTAAAGATTGTGTCCCTGTTAAAGTTTACTTGCCCCTGTCTAGGGCTCTTCTGTCCTCTGGAAGATAAAATTGTGGCCTTAGTCTTTCTTACCTGAAACTACCTGCCCTGTGGTCTTCCAGGATGTGGAATGACCTACGATGAGAACATCTGTCCTCTTCTCTCTTAGGGATGCCTTCCTTTTGTAATTCCCAAAATTAACCAGTAAACCCCACATGCTCAGAAACCAGGAAACTTCCTGGAATTCTAGGACTTGTAGTCTTAGGAGATAACAAAGTCTCATGGGAAAAGCTTACAAGCTTCTCTTTATAAGCTTTTTAACACAGCCATCTGGCTATCCTTGGACCATCTCTTAGCAATATGGTCTGACACATTGTAGCCTCCATGTTACTCATAAGGTGAACTTAAGTTCATCACATTAAAAAAGTTATCACTTTAACTGATACTAAAGAATGTTACTGGGGCTGGAGAGATGGCTCAGCGGTTAAGAGCACTGACTGCTCTTCCAGAGGTCCTGAGTTCAATTCCCAGCAACCACATGGTGGCTCACAACCATCTGTAATGAGATCTGATGCCCTCTTCTGGTGTCTCTGAACAGCTACAGTGTACTTATATATAATAAATAAATAAATAAATAAATAAATAAATAAATAAATAAATAAATAAATCTAAAAAAAGAGAGAGAAAGAAGACAGTGCTCTTAATCACTGAGCCATCTCTCCAGCTCTGGCTTCAAGATCCTTAATTCAGCTTTTGCATCCAGGTCCCTTCTTGGTCTCTGGCCTGGGATTTTAGAATAAGTGGAACAAAGGAGTGGGCAAGCACTACGTAGTCAATTAAGTCAAGACAGGATATTGGTTATATATAACACATGCGCGCGTGCTCACACACACACACACACATATTTATATATATAACCTGTACACCTTGGTTTAGATAACAGTAATTTCTATATTCTTTGCCAGTGAACAGTCAATTAAGGAAATATTTGGAGAAGTGGAATAGGTGTTCGTTCATAGGCCTGGGAACATGAACTTGATTGACCTTTCCAGCAAAGTGGAGAAGTTGTCCTTGAGATGTCTGGACTCTACAACTGTTTACAACAGAAGCTGTTCAGCTGTAGAGGACTTCCCAGCTCCCCTAGGGTCTGGGATCTTAAATTTAGTTTCTCCCTATGATTAAATGGAGTCTGAAAACAAAATGGTACTACTTAGAACATGTTTCTTTTGCTTGTTCCCAACAGAAGGAACCTCAATATAATAAATGCGACATACAGCACAGCCACAGCCAATATTCTTCTAATTGGGGCATGTGGGAGAGACTCAGAGAATTTCTTACAAAATCTGGGAGGTAAGAAATACGCCTACTCTCCCCTCTCCTATTCAGTTATGGAGTTTGAACTCTTAGCTAGAGACGTGGGAAGAAGCAAAGAATATAGACAGGAAAGGGAAGGTGAAATGATCAGTATTTGCATATGGTATGAACCCATACTAAAAGACCCACATAATCCAGAGGAATCTTCTAGATCTAATAAATAGGAAACAGGATCAACATGTACAAATCAATAACTTTTCTATATTTCCACATAAAAAAACTTTCTTTGAAGGAAATCAGCACAAAGATGTAATTCGTAATAGCTTCAAAAATAAGATGAGACGAGACGAGACAAGATGAGACGAGACGAGACGAGACGAGACGAGATGAGATGGGGCCAGGCATGGTGGTACACTCCATTAATACACGGGCTCTAGAAGCAAAGGCAGGCAGATCTCTATGAGTTCAAGGCTCAGTAAGTAAAGACCCTTCATATTAACCTAATCACCTGCATTCAATCCAGGGAACCCATGCAAACGTGGAATCAACCCCATAAAGTTGTCCTCTGACATCCACATGTGCACCTAGGTACATATGCTCAGTCCCAATAATAAATGCAAAGTTGAAAATTGCTTTTCCATAAAAATAAACCTAAAGCTGGGTGTGGTGATATGAAGTGGTGTTAGTTAAATATGCCTTAAACAGCGCAATGGCTGGGCATTTTCAAACTTCCCTGTGGTGAACACATTCTCCCCACCGATATTCCTGAATTATTACTTTACCCAGCCCCAATCAGGGGAGCACCACTCTACCCTGCTTCTTACATATTGCGTGTGCTTTCTCTCCTGCAGCTCTCAGACTTGTTCTTTCTGCTTCCCCATCATGACAATTCTAAAACCCCTCCTCTCTGTGCTCCCTTGCCTGGGAAATCTAAAGTCGTGCCTCTGTCTCCCTGCTGAGTCATTGGACACCAGCAACTCTATTTCACCAATCAAGGCCAACTGGGGGCAGGGACTCTCAGCGTCTTACGGGCAGACATGCCAATTCCCATGGAATTTTGGGAGCCAAATTAACACTAACATCAAATTAGCATTAGAACCAATCCACAACAGTGATGCTTGCCTTTAATCCCAACACTCAGGAGGCAGAGGCAGGCCAGCTTGGTCTACAAAGCAAGTTCCAGGACAGTCAAGATACAAAGAAACTCTGTCTCAAAAAACCAGATATAGGGGTTGGGGATTTGACTCAGCGGTAGAGCGCTTGCCTAGCAAGCGCAAGGCCCTGGGTTCGATCCCCAGCTCCGAAAAAAAAAAAAAGAATAGAAAAAAAAAACAGATATAAATAAATTAATTAATAAATAACACCAAGGTAGAAACTGAGGGAGACACTGGAAGATGGAATTGGAACAACTGGTACTTGTGAAAATGGTTATATTACTGAAAGAAATCCGGAGAATCAGTATAACTCTACGGAAAGTAAGAACACAACCCTTACAGAACCAGACAAAACAACCCTATGTGGGAGTATAAAATATCCCCAGTCGGAAAAGGGGTGCACCAAGGACCAGCCACAGCTTGGAGAGAGGTTCTGAGGAAGGGAAATATGTGATGGACAAAAAGAACAACTCAAAGTCAAATCATAGGTACAAGCTGAGCCTTTCTTCTGCTCAATACAGCTTTCTGAAGACACCAGACAGCTCAGTTCTCACAGACCAAAGCCCAGTCTTTTATTTAAGATCAATTCAATCATCCACCCCAGGTTCCCTTTTGATTATCCCACCTGTCAGCGTTTTTTGACCTTAGCCCCCTGACTCTTAGGAAAAGACAGCAAGCACATTTTTCTTAACATTGCAAATGTTGCCTTTGTAAGCACAGACAATAAGCTACCTGGGTGGGATCCAGCTCTGCTATCACCACTGTGCCTGGGCTTAAATTCATTCTGTCCCAGACTGACCTTGAACTCAGGAATCTGCCTGCCTTTGAATCTGCCTGTCTTTTTGTCTTTTTGATAAAAAGCTGGCTCATAGTGCAGCTGCCTCTGTTCTTTTAGGCCCATGAAGCCCCTTATACAATCTATCCTTATATTTTACATAATTGAGAAACCCGCATATATATGCATATATATATATATATATGTATGTATGTATATTCATGTTTTCAGAGTTCTTTCCCACAGTCTTAGGGCTATCCTGAAGGTCACAGCATTTACCATTTTTACTAAGGACAGAGACACACCCTCGCCTCCCAGATTTATGCTGTCTCTAATTGTCATGGAGTCATTAGCCTTGGCAGAGAGGACATTCCTTGATAACCTTGGAAAGGAGAATATTTCTTGAAGGAGGAACATGAAGTTACATATATTATACAAACAAGCCTCATACCCAGCAACCATTAACACTTAGGAAGCCCCACCCTGCTGGTTCTGTTCTAGAAATAGGAACCTTGAAACAGTATCCCTTCCAAGACCATGCAGGACTTGGCATAGGTGCAACCAGACAGTAATGGTGTATGCTTTTAGTCCTAGTATTTGGGGAGCAGAGGCAGGTGGGTCTCTGAGTTTGAGGCTAGCTTGGTCCACACAGAGCAGTCCAGCACAGCCAGGGCTACACAGAGAAACACCATCTTGAAAAAAAGATGCAAACAAGCAATAAGCAGGGGTGCTCCTTGGGCTGGAGAGATGGCTCAGCGGTTAAGAGCACTGACTGCTCTTCCAGAGGTCCTGAGTTCAATTCCCAGCAACCACATGGTGGCTCACAACCATCTATAAAAGGATCCGATGCCCTCTTCTGGTGTGTCTGAAGACAGCTACAGTGTACTTGTATACATAAAATAAATAAATCTTTAAAAAAAAAAAAGCAGGGGTGCTCCTTAGGGAAGGAGAAAGGATGTAAATACAGGAGAAGGAGGTAGGTTAAAAAAATACCTGACTAATAACCTCAATACCAGGCATGAGAAGTCCTCTTTTGACTTGTTGGCCAGAGCCGTCTGAGAAAAATCCCCAAGCATACAGCCTATTGCTGTTGTCCTTGGTGATTCGGTGGGTAATTTGGTGGGTACCTTAGCCCAGCTGTTATGTTTCTATTTGTGAATTCATTAAAATAAAGTTACTTCTAAAGTAAGAAGAACACAAATATATCTCCAATAGTCAACGTCATCTTAAGCAGAAAAAAGACGTGGGTATTATGTCAGGTCTCAAACTATGATACAGAGCTGTTGAAACGAAAGCAGACATGTAGATAAATGGAATACAATCAACGTCTCAGAATAAACCAAAACTGTTACAACCACCTAAGATGATGTATGTTATCAAAAACATACATTTGGGGGGAGATAACCTTCTAAATAACAGGAGGAAAACTGTATGTCCACATGTAGAAAGGTAAAACTAGACACCCCTCACCTGCTTTGTTGCTTCGAGGCAGGATTTCTTTGAGTATCCCTGGCTGTCCTAGAACTCACTCTGTAGCCAGGCTGGTCTCAAGTTCAAGAGATCCAACTGCCTTTGTTTTCCAAGTGCTGGGAGCAAAGTCATGGGCCAGCACCACCCAATTAGAGCTCTCTTATTCCAAACAAAAGTCACTTCAAAATGTACCAAAGACCTTAATGTAAGACCTGAAACTTTGAAGCAGAAAACATAGGTAAAACACTTCAAGATAAACCCAAGCCATAAATGATGATGATTTCTTTGAAAAGAACTCCAGAACCACAGGAAATAATCCCAACAATTGATATAAAGCCACTGCACAGCAAAAGAAACAATCACCAGGATGAAGAGGCTGCTTACAGAACAGGGGAAAAACATCCTTGCCAACTACACATCAGACAAGTGACTGACATCTCATCTTTATCAAGAACTGGAAAGACAGAACACACACACACACACACACACACACACACACACACACACACACACACACACACAATGATCCACTAACAACTTGGCTAATAAAGTAGACAGGCCTCAAAAGAAGAAATACGGGCCTGGGACGAGGGCCAAGTGGATGTAGTGTTTGCTGCACATGCATAGGAAGCTGAGGTCAGATTTGCAGCACCCATGTAAAAAGCTGGGCTTACCAACAACAGGAGGAAGAAGAGGTAGGGGGTAAGGGGGAGAGAAGGAGCAGCAGGAGGAAGATACACAGCTAATACATACTTAGTTTTTAGTCTTCTTAGTCATCAGAGAAATGAAAATTAAGGCTGTTTTGAGAGTTTGTCTTAACCCAAGTGAGAATACCCACTATCAAGAAATTAAAGAAATGGGGGCTGAAGAGATGGCTCAGTGGTTAAGAGCACTGACTGCTCTTCCAGAGGTCCTGAGTTCAATTCCCAGCAACCACATGGTGGCTCACAACTATCCATAATGGGATCCGATGTCCCCTTCAGGTGTGTCTGAAGACAGCAACAGTGTGCTTACATACGTGGAATAAATAAAATAAATCTTTAAAAAAAAAAAGAAATTAAAGAAATGGTGAGGGCTCTCTCTCTGACTTGTTCTTCTTCTCTCTCTCTCCTCTTCCTCTCTTCCTCTCCTGGCTTGACACGAAAATAAATAAATAAATAAATAAATAAATAAATAAATAAATGGTGAGGGCAAAGAGGAGGCCTTATTTATATTACTTTGGTGGTGATATAAAATTGAGCAGCTACTGTAGCAGTCACAGAGGTTTCTAAAAGTAAATTAAAGATAGAACTATGATATGACCCAGCTATACCACTTTTGGTTATGGACCAGAGAGACTCTAAGTCAGTTTCTCACAGAGATGCTTACATACCTATGGTTATTGTGATGCTAATCGCAGTATGTAGGAAACGAGCCAGGGCCTCCCCAAGCTTTCCCTACCAGGACCAGAGGTGGCTAATAACCCAACTGATCTCTATGCTCTCCTGAGACCAGCCCGGTCTTCCCTCGGCCCTCGGGCCGTACAGGTAGCTTATTTCTAGAACCGAACTCGTCTCAGGAAAAATGACACGCGCCAAGTTTCAACATATTTATGCTTCCTTGGGATTGCATTGAACCAGGAAACCTTTCCCCAAACTATACTGGGCTTAAATGTACTTCGAATGAAGCACCCAATCTCGGACTCTTCACAAGTCTCTATCTGGGTTGCTGAAGTGAGCGTTCCTCCTCATCTCTCCTCTGCCAGACACCTGCGATGACCCCTCACACTGTGTGAAAAGAACCAGACAGAGCCAGAAAGATGATGCTGACCGTTTTCTCTCACATATGGAACCGTGTGTGTATGTTGGTTAAGAAACTGGAACAGGGAGCCTGAGAGGTGAGGCAGGGATCCTAAGGCCACGACCCTTTAATACAGCCCCTCAGGCTGTGGTGAACCACAACCATAAAATTATTTTGTTGCTACTTCATAACTGTGATTTTTCTACTGTTATGAATCATAATGCAAATACCTGATATGCAGGATATCTGATATGTGACCCCAAAGGGTCGAGACCCACAGGTTGAGAAATACTGTCTTAAGGGACAGGATGGAGAGAGATAATGGAACGCGTGTATCGAGGGAGCGTCTTCCGGGGAGAAAGGAAGCAGGAGGGGGGGGGAGGGGCGGGGCATGTCAGTCCTCTGTTGTTATGATAAAACACCATGACCAAAGAAAGCAACTTATGAGAGTTTATGTTGGCTTACAGTGCCAGAGAGAGAAGAATCTATCCTGTGGGGAGGCATAGTAGCAAGCAGCAGACATGGAGGCCGTAATAGGAAGCTAAGAGCTCTCCTGTTCAAGGCAAACAAGAAGCAGAGATTCGAGAGGAAGAGGAACAAGCATAAGCTTTCAAGTCCCACCGACAGCTGCATACTTCCTCTAACTGGGGACCGGGTGTTCAAGTAACTGAGCTTAGGCGTGCGTTCTCTTTTGAAGGGTTACTTTATACGCATTGGTGTTTTGTATACATGTACTTTTGTTTTGTGCGAGGGGATCAGATCTTGGAGTTACAGAGGGTTGTCAGCTGCCCTATGGTTGCTGGGAATTGAACCCAGTTCCTCTGGAAGAGCAATCAGTGCTCTCAACTGAGCCATCTCTCCTCTTTTAAACTTTTAAACTGACCCGTGTACATAGAAGACATGGAGGGAGGCTATTGGGTAGAGGCGAACAGACAAAGTATAATGACATATACAAGTGTAAAATGCCTCAGAGAAACCCATGACTTATGGTAATATAAAAAGAAAAAGAGCCGAATCTTCTTCTGAGTTGTTTGTTTACGACCTTCTTTGTTATTTAGGGCTGCCTTTGGAGAAAGAAGCCCCTGGGGAGGAATCAGATAACTCCTAGACAAAGAGCAGGCTTTTGTTTGTTTGTTTTTGTCTGGGGAGCAATGGCAGGTCCTTGTGCTTGTAAGGCAAGCCCTTTCCTAACTACCTCCCCAGCCTGTTTTCCTCCTTTCTCTGCAGGAATCCTAACTCTTTAGCGGAGCCTGAACTCTCTCCGCATCCCAGTATGAGCTATTGCTCAGACTTCGACTGCTCTGTCTACTTAACCACATCTCCAGGGCCCGGTACAGCTTAGTGTACCCAAGAGGATGCTTTCATGCATGTTCAAATATCCTTAAGTCTCCTTTAAAGCTTTGGCCTGAAATCAGCAGTAATAGTCCTACACGCTGGTTGGCCAATAATAAGGGCCAACACTTACAGGCCTCTATGCATTGCCCAAGGCTGCAGTGCCAACATGCTGCAAAAGCCAGGGTTTTTATCTGGAGTGTGTTGTATGCTGGTAATGAAAGGAAAATTATACGAATTTAAGGTTTAAAAATATAAAATTAAAAGAATAAGCCCCCATTATGAAAGATCCCACGCAGAGAGACCCTTACTCAAGTCTTGGGAAATCGCGGACCCCAGACACAGAGAGACCATTTTGGATGTAATAAGCAAAGGCGAGGTTTATTACGGAGACCTATTATAGAGATCTCCGGGCCGACACGTATCCCACTCACACTTGACTTTTGCTCCTGCTTCATCAGTCTTCTTTCTCAGTCTTCTTTCTCAGTCTTGAACATATATTTACACAGCTATTAACGCTCTTGGAATTTTGCAGCTGTGTCTTTCTGTCATTTAACAGACCTTGATTGAACTCTGCTGCTCTGGTCTAGGAGAGGCGACGCGCACCTTAGAGGACTGCGGAGCTGTGCCGATTATAGAGTCACTGCCTGCTGTGGTGCCTTCTTACACTCTATGGTGTAAATCCTTCTGTAATGAGCGTCTAGGTCAGCTACTTTGTGATTATATTCTTTAGATGTAAGAAACAAACTCAACTTATCTTCAGTCAGCAGGAAAACCTTCAGTGCTTAAAGTGGGCTACGGGAGGGAAGGCAGTGGACCCGAAAGGACCAGACTCACCGGTCAGCGGGACCTCTTCATTTTCCCCTGCATTGCTTCTTTCTTTCTTTTTCTTTTCCGGAGCTGGGGACCGAACCCAGGGCCTTGTGCTCGCTAGGCAAGCGCTCTACCACTGAGCTAAATCCCCCCCCCCCCCCGCATTGCTTCTTTCTTTCTGGTTCTGGAGCCCCCTGGTGGGAAAGGTAGCCCCCTTTCTGTTCCTCCACATTATACATTAACATTTTTCATTCATTTTTGACTAAAGTAGAGTCTCTTTGAAGTGGAAACTTAAGGGTTTTGTGGAAAGCGTCAGACGGTGTTTTGCTGGGTCAAACACGTGAAGGAGTGTTTCCTGAAGCAGACACAAGTGAAGGACATTTTGCTAAAGCAAACCCATGAAGCAGACACCATGAAACGACGCTAATGCAAGATTGTGGAGGACACACGACGTTTGGAGGGCACAAAACAGAGCCGACGGACAGTGACGGAGGCTGAGCTTGGTTTGCTTAAGTAGGTAAACCCTTCGTCTCTCGCACTTTCACTGATCTTCACTTCATTGAGAGAGGCACAGGACAGAACTTTTTCTGGTGTTCCTCTTGGTGCTGGTCCTTCCCGCTGACTCTTGCTGATTTGACTGAGGCCTGGCTGTCTCTGCTAGGTCTTGCTACCGTTGCTGATGCCTGTTTGCTATCCCGACTCTACCAAACTGGACCTCTGGTACATTCATGAAGTGTTTGCGAGTGGATCGATCTCCCACTGCTGATCCGTGAACTGAACTGCTAATTTCTTGACAATACACATAGGACTTGCTCCAAAGAACCATTTTTCTAAACAGGTCTGCTTCCCCAGGTCCTTTCTATTACCTCTGGTGGGTGCTGGGCTAGAAGGGAGGTTAAAACATTTAAGAACCATCATTAAAAATAGGATTTGAAAAAAATTAAAGTTTCAGTCCCATTTCCACATATTTTTGGGGGGGGAAAGACTCTGACTGGCCTTGTTTCAGTTGAGACTCTGCTTTTCCATCAATGTTTCCTAAAGGGCAGACGGTGAGAGCAGCTAAGAGGACTATAGCAGGCAGACAACAGCACATTCAGAGTGTCTATACAGAGTGGGATAGATTCTGAGAGCCCTAAGTGGTTACTATCCCCAGTGCTGTGTCCCCAGTGCTACGTGTTACATACTGTAAAGGTCTCCAACAATAACATGCTACCCTCTCTGGAAGAGCTGTCTACTCTGGGCCAGCTGTATGTAGGAGCTGACTGCATATGTTGGCATATGCTTCCAGATGTTGGCAACATAATTATCTTGATCTTAGGAAAGTCAGTATGAGGCTCTCTTTGGGGGAAAAAAAAACATAAAAATAGGGGTTGGGGATTTAGCTCAGTGGTAGAGCGCTTGCCTAGGAAGCGCAAGGCCCTGGGTTCGGTCCCCAGCTCCGAAAAAAAAAAAAAAACATAAAAATAAAAGCTGCATTCCACTTCCCCATGTAAACTAGTTTGGTGTCTGTTAACCAGTGAGCCTTTTGGGTTGGTGGAATCCAATATTTTGAAAGTCATCCCACCATGAGAGTGCTATTGAACTGTTAAACTTTTAAACAAAAGCTGCTTTTTGTGTGTGTGTGTTCAGAAGAGCGATAGGGGACTAGGTATATTGGTCAGGGTTTTCTAAGGAACTAGAGCTGATAGAATGAATATATTATTAAAGGGGATTTTTTTGAGTGCCCTTTTGATGTTGTCCAGTTAATCCAATGGTGGATAGCAGCCCAAATTTGTTGACGGAGTCTTAGAGGATTCCCAGTGAGCTGCCGCTCTTCAGTCTACCTTGGAATCCCAAAGAAGTCAGTCCTAATTCTAGCAAAGAAATGCCTCAGCAACAGGGTAGATGAACTTGCCAGCCAGAGTGAAGGCAAGTAGGCAAAAAGCCAAAGCAAGCATCCTTCTGTGTCCTTTTGTATAGACTGCCACCAGAAAGTGTGGCCCAAGTGGGCCTTCATACCTCAAATGATCCAGTCAAAAACTTGGGTTTTAGTTTGATTCCAGATATAGTCAAATAGACAACCAAGATGAGTCATCACACCAGCACTGACAACATGGTGTAAGGGTCCATGATTTGCTGAAGAATGATACCTCACACTCAAACGGTGTGCAACAGCAAAGAGTGTCTATTCTGCAGAGAACCTGCATGCAGGGGTCTACCATACATCAAGGTAGAAGACAGGGGTGTAGACTTTGCAGGGTAGGGCTGGGTGACTTTTACCTTTCTTTCACTTGATTGGTTGGCTCTCTCTCCAGGGCTTTGGGGACTTTGCAGGGCACCTTTGGAATGGCTACTCACTCACAGCTGTGATTGGCTGACTGCAGGTTTCTGGGGCTTGGTTTTCATTTCTGGAAAGCAGAAATGTAGGCCTATTGTCCTAAACTGTCAGTTTGCAGCCTGCCATGGAGTCTGGCTCCAGATAACTCAGAGACTGGGGTTCTCTGGAAAGTAAGCATCCCTCACTCTTAACTGTTGAGCCATCTCTCCAGCCCACTCCCAATCCCCCGCTGATCAGGTGTCCCCCCAAGACAGGGTTTCTCTGTATAACAGCCCTGGCTAGCCTCAATTTGTAGACCAGATTGGCCTTGAACTCACAGATTCCCATCTCTGTGTCTTACTCCTCTCAGGGACATAAAACCATGCTAGGAAACGTGGTAAAGGAGAGCAGGTCGAGACCGGAGACTCGGTGGGCACACACCTGAGGCTTAGGTGACTCCCAGCTCCCTGCCAGACTCCTGACTTGGATCATGTGCCATGCTTCTCCATAAAAGAGACGTGTCCTAGGTCACATAGGCTCAAAACTGAGTTCTCCAAGCTACTGAGGTACCTGGAGGCCTGGAGGGTTCAGCCAATAAGCTTCCCTTCCCAGACATTCCTCTCACAAAAGGTGTTTAATCTCACCTTGAGAAGCATCCACTTTCCGCCATGACAATAAATTGTTTAGAACCATGGACTGTCTCTTTTCATCAAGATCTGCTGTGGGGAGCCATGAGGAAGGCCTCGACTACAGAGCTGCAGCCTCATCTCCCTCAAAAGGTCTCTCTGCGCTCCCAGCCACAACCACCACCAAGCCTGCATCTGCCAAGGTAAAGACAATCACCACGAGACAAGTGGGGAGCCGGGGTGCGCGTGTGCATGTGTGTCTGTGTGTGTGTCTGTGAGTGTGTGTCTGTGTGTGTGTCTGTGTGTGTGTGTCTCTGTGTGTGTGTCTGTGTGTGTGCATGTGTGTCTGTGTGTGTGTCTCTGTGTGTGTCTGTGTGTGTGTACATGTGTGTCTGTGTGTGTGTGTGTCTGTGTCTCTGTGTGTGTGTGTGTGTCTGTGTGTGTGTCTGTGTGCCTGTGTGTGTGTGTCTCTGTGTGTGTGCCTGTGTGTGTGTGTGTGTGTGTGTGTGTGTGTGTGTGTGTGTTCCCCTTGCCCCCTAGACACTGGCCCCAGCCCACTGGCCCCCTACTCCGTTCTCTGCTCTTCCAGAACTCCCAGTGGTACTCGGATGTCCAGGAATCTGGGAATCGCAAGGCTTTTGTCACAGGCCAGTGACCCCCAAGTCAGCTCTGGCTTTCCCACATCTTTTTTTTTTTTTTTTTTTTGGTTCTTTTTTTTTTTCCGGAGCTGGGGACCAAACCCAGGGCCTTGCGCTTCCTAGGCAAGTGCTCTACCACTGAGCTAAATCCCCAACCCCCACTTTCCCACATCTTAGACTGGGTTTCCCATCCCTGGGGCAATGCCTCAGCACTTCCTTACTGCCCAGAAAAGAACAATCAAACTCCCTGCTTCGCCTCCCCAAGAGTCCATTGGCCACAGGCCTACAACCCTACATCCTCAGTGTTGGGATTAAAGGTGTCCATCACTACTCCTGGCTTTATATCATTTTTAGCTTAACTTATAGGTTCTATAAAAACAGGTCAGTGTCTAAGTCTGGCTTTCGGATTGTGCCTTGTTGACCCATCTAGAAATTTCTTTATTTAAATCACTGTCCATAAAAAGAAAAGACTTGGGTTGGGGATTTAGCTCAGTGGTAGAGCACTTGCCTAGCAAGCGCAAGGCCCTGGGTTCGGTCCCCAGCTCCGAAAAAAAAGAAAAGAAAAAAAAAAAAAAGAAAAGACTTAGAATTTATGAGATTATGTGTAAACATGTAGACTTTTCTCTAGTAAAGGTACAAGAATTTCTGTCTGGTAGAAATGTTATATTAGAGGCTCTGGCTGCCATCATGTACTGTACATATTCAGCACTCAGGATGCAGGGGCAGGCAGACTTCTATGAGTTCAAAACAAGATAGGGGTGAGCAGTGAAACCCTGTCTCAAGCAAAATGTAAGTTGAATTGTATGGCTAGAACCTTTTGGAATCTGTTTTGTTCACACAAAGTAATTCTCTAGGAATTCATGTAGTTGAAAATGAATTCTTTTTCTTGAAATTTCTTTTCCAGGATGGGCATGGTGGTGTAGCCTAACCTCCTACTCTGGAGGCTAAGGCAGAAGGACCATGGCTGAAGGCCAGTCTGGGCTGCGTATCAAGACACCTTCTGAAGGGGCATCGATGAAGGAGGAAGAGAGAGGAAAAAGAAGAGAAAGAGGAGAAGAAAGGGGGAAGGGAGGAAAAGAGAGTGGGCAAAAGACAGAAATGGGGATGGGGAGTGGGGGGAAACTAAACAAGACTCTCCTCAAGGGCAGTGCCCAGCCTGAGCCAGCGTCATCTCCTGGATCATTCCCCCTTTGATGAATTGACATTTCTGTGAGTCATGTTCAAACTTTCTGAAAATAATACTTTGTCATAATTGTTTGGTTTGGGCAGATGTCTTATAGTGTGGCTCAGTCATCATCATCATCATCATCATCATCATCATCATCATTATTATTTTTTTTTTTGGTTCTTTTTTTCGGAGCTGGGGACCGAACCCAGGGCCTTGCGCTTCCTAGGTAAGCGCTCTACCACTGAGCTAAATCCCCAGCCCCATTATTATTATTATTATTATTATTATTATTATTATTATTATTATTATTTACAAAACTTGTACTTGGTCTGAAAAGGCCAGACCACCTTTTCTCCCCCAAGGCAGAATCAAAACACTGATTGCTTTGAGACAGTGGAAGGCCCATGAGGTCTCTATCCAGTAATGGGTTATTTTTGTGAGATTTTGGGGTAGGTTAAGAAGGAGGTTATGCCACAGGCTGTTTTCATTTTCCAAGCAGTGCTCCCAATAGTACATCAGCACAGATATGTGTCAGCATTGGATGAAACAAAAGGCCCAGGCGTCCGACAGCTTTCTGCTGCTAATGAAACACAGGTGTCCTGATAGAAACACGTGCTCAGGAGAAAAGGTGGAAGGGACGGGGCCACTCTTTTGAGTGAACTGTTTCTGAGCATTATCAGAATAAGCTTCCTTAAAAACAAAATCCTTGGGCTAGAGAGATTGCTCAGTGGTTAAGAGCACTGACTGCTTTTCCAGAGGACCTGAGTTCAAATCCCAGCAACCACATGGTGGCTCACAACCATCTGTAATGAGAACTGATACCCTCTTCTGGTGTCTCTGAAGACAGGTACAGTGCACTCATATAAATAAAATAAATAAATCTTTAAAAAACAAAAAACAAGGGGTTGGGGATTTAGCTCAGTGGTAGAGCGCTTGCCTAGGAAGCGCAAGGCCCTGGGTTCGGTCCCCAGCTCCGAAAAAAAAAAAAAAAAAAAAAAAAAAAACCTGCAGCTCGGGGCCTGAGGAAGTAGCTTACCAGCTAAGAGTACATACTGCTCTTGCAGAGGACCTGAGTTTTGTTCCCAGCAGGTCCATTGCACACATTCCATTGCACAGATCACAGCTGCCGAAACTCCAAGGCTAAGAGAATCTGACACCTTCTGCCCAGCGTGGGCGCCACACATGAGAATACACCCATACACACATACATAATAACACCAAGGGAATCTGAAACTTCTGTTCAGCGTGGGCACCCACACATGAGAACATACCATATACATATATATATATATATATATATATATATATATATATACATATAATTAAAAATACAAATAATGGGGTTGGAAATTTAGCTCAGTGGTAGAGCATTTGCCTAGCAAGCGCAAGGCCCTGGGTTCAGTCCCCAGTTCTGAAAAAAAGAAAAAGAAAAAGAAAAAAAAAGAAAATACAAATAATTCAAAAAGCAAGCCACATTATATTATACAAATATATATAGGAGTGACATAGAATATATCTCTCTTCTATGGACACATTACTATACACATACATACACACGCATCTATATAGAGATAGATATAGATGATATAGATATAAATATGTGTATATATCTCAAAAGCTCACATGTCACACCATTTAGATTCTACACTATCCATATCTTGTCAGTCTTCTTTTTTTTTTTCTTTCTTTTTTTCAGAGCTGGGGACCGCTTGTCAGTCTTCTCTAATTGTTGCTTATAATTTCATCCAACTTTGTAAATCACAGACATTATAGAGTTTCATTTTATGAACACTTCAGGATCTCCTTTGGTTTTGTTTGTTTGCTTGCTTGTTTATCGTTTTTTACTTTGATAGATCCTCCACTTTGTAGCTCAGTCGGCTGCCAGCACACACCACCATGCCTGATCCTTTAAGAGTTTTAACATCTTTGTTTCATTTATTTTGCTTTGTCTTGATTTTTGTTTTCCAAATGGTGTGAAGCAGCAGTCCAAATTCATAGCTTTCATGGAGACACCATCAAAGAAAGAAATATCTAACCATTGTTAAAGACATTAGTAAGGAGCACTTTATTCAAGGGAATGCTATAGTGTGTGAGGTAGGAGAGAGTTTAAACTCAACTCTGAATGCAGATTAGGTGGAGATTTTAAGCTGGTATGATGGTGCATAACTATATTCCCAGGCTTTGGGAAGCTGAGGCAGGAGGAGTATTATGAGTTTGATGCCAGCCTGTGCTACATAGAGAACCGTGCTGTAGAGAGAGTGTGGTGTGTGGCGATGCGAAGCCAAGGAACAGAATAGGCAGTCAATGGAAAGGAAATTAATCGGAGGAACTATCAGGAGAAAGGTGATGTCTTAGGGTTTTACTGCTGTGAGCAGACACCATGACCAATGCAACTCTTACAAGGACAACATTTAATTGGGGCTGGCTTACGGGTTCAGAGGGTCCATTATCATCAAGGTGGGAACATGGCAGCATCCAGGTAGGCTTGGTGCAGGAGGAGCTGAGAGTTCTACATCTTCATCTGAAGGCTGGCTCTCATGTGGTTAGGAGGAGGGTCTCATTGCCCACTCCCACAGTGACACATTTCTTCCAACAAGGCCACACCTCCTAACAGTGCCACTTCCTGGGCAAGGAATGTTCAAACAACCACAGGGGGTTCTGACTAACCTGACTTTACAGGCTTCTTGCTGAGGCAAGCCAGAGTAGTCAGCTAACACCTCAAAGTGATGAGACTCAGGAAGAAAGAAATCCTTCCTAAAGGGACATTCTCTTGTTCATAAACTTGGTGATGCAGACCTAGCAAGGACAGGCACTGAGCAGTAATGCCAGATGGAAAATAAGCCCCTTTCTAGAGTTAGTCCAGGAAGAGATGGGCTGGGGATGTGGCTAATTAGAAAGACTCATGAAGCACTCGGTTCGATCCCCCGCACTGCATGAACTGAGTGTGGTGGCATTTACTGATAATTCCAGCACCGGAGAAGTAGGGGTGGGAGGATCAGAGGTTCAAGGTCATCTTCAGCTGTGTGGCAAGTTTGAGGCCAGCTTAGGCTGCTAGACGATATCCATTCTAACAGAGGAGAGCATGAGAGACGGAGAGAGGGTAATACACTCCATCATTCCCCAGCACACATTCAAGGCACCGAGAGAGCAGCTCCCGCCCCTTTTAGAACCCAGGCAGAAGGGAGGCAGAGAGAAGGGGAGACTCTCACTCACCCCAGATTTGTGGGCTCTGGCTTTCAATTTCTCCACTTGAGAAACCAGTCTGAGCGGTGGTGGCTACGGTCTGCTTACCTTATAACTTAATAGCATCACATTTATTACTGGCTAAAAAAAAGTGGGTAGTCATGGTCTCCCTCCTGGGCAACCAACACAATAAATATCAGCAGTCGGGAGGGGGTGGGGCACGCAGGGGTTGTTGCGGTCTCTGTTACACACACACACACACACACACACACACACACACATACACACACTCAGCAAACCCTGTCCTCAGGCACTCATTTTCTACATTAATTTAGAAAAGCAGATCATACTTTAAATGAAAGCGACATGGCCTCCAGGGCTTCTGGCTAGAATGGTACAGCTCACTTCCTTAGACATCACAAGTAGATAACTATCTCCAAGGAAGGAGCTCCCTGTGGGAGCCGATGGGACCTCAAGACACAGTCAGCAGATCATTGACTTTTAATGGCTAGAGTATATTAAATATGTTTTAAATATTAATGCCATGCTGCCTTCAGACTTCCTATAAAACACTGTAGACTGAGAATGTGTGTTCTCTAAATGCGAGCTGGGTCTTTGGGAGGCCATTAATTAGGCATGAGAGTGGAGCCCAGATGATGGGATCAGTGCCTCTTTTTACGGTGCCTGTCATTTTTTTTTTTTGCCTGTCATTTTTTAAAATTTACCTTTTCACTTATTCATTTTACATCCTTCTCACTGCCCTCCTCCCAGTCACCCCTCCCACAATCCTTCCTCCTTCCCCCTCCCTTTCTCCTCTGAGTGGTGGGGTTCCCCTGGGTATCCCCAACCCCCACCCTGGCACTTCAAGCCTGCAAGGCTAGGTAGGTGCTTCCTCTCCCACTGAGGCCAGATAAGTAACAGTTTGTTCCTGATCCCCAGCTGCCCCTACACTCTACTCCATGGTAGAGTAGCATACGCAAAATTAAATATAAATACAAATACATATATAATAATTATAAATATAGTAACTATAAAGTATAATAATATATAATATAGTAAATATAAATGCAAGATTAAAGATAAAAGTAGGGGCACACATAGTTTCACACCCCTTTACTCTATGGTCTATGGTACTTGGTCATAGCAGCCTGCACCAACACAAATGATGCTTCCTCTTTGGAAGATTAATCTAACAGTCACAGTCCTTGCTATCTATATCTTTGTTAGTCAGTGTGATAAGAATAAAAGAGGTTCTGCACCGCTTCGAATGGCTATGCCAGGAAAAGGAGACCAAAGGCAGAAAGGACTTCAAGAAACGAAAAGGAAGATGTCTCAAGGGGTTACATGTGCTTGACTCACAAGCTCCATGACTCGATGTTGATCCCCAGGACCCACATGGTGGAAATCGAGAACTGACTCCCACGAGTCGTCCTCTCAGCTCACACGGGCATGTGTATGACTGTTCCCAGCATCTGCTGTCAGGCAGCTCAAAAACCCCACAACTGCGGGTTCAGGGTGATCCCACACCAGTGGCCTCTGTGTGCACTACACTCAGGTGCACACAACCAAGACACAGCTTCAACAAAAACAAAAATAAAAATTAGGGACAAGCATGGCTTCACACACCTTTAATCCTGGCACTTGGGAAGCCGAGGTAGGCTGAGCTCTGAGTTTGAGGCCTGGTTTACAAATCAAGTTCCGGGATAGCCAGGGCTACACAGAAGAACCCTATCTTGAAAAAGTAAAACCAAACCAACTCTCCTTTCCTGCCCCTACTTCCCCCTCCTCCTCCCCAAAAAAGGAAGAAAATAAAAGAAAGGGAGAAAAGAAAGAAAGAAAAGTGGGTGCAGGAGGATCTATAAACTCAAGGTCATCCTTAGCCACATACTGAGTTGGAGTCTAACCTTAGGCTAAATGAGACCCTGTCTCAAAAAAAGAAAAAGAAAAAGAAAAATTGTCCCTATGACTGTCTATGGTGCTAAGAAGGTATCCTCTATAATGCTCTGGTGACAACCACTGTTTTCTCTTGACCTCAATTGGAAATACAGACTTCTAAGACCTCATTCATACTCTCCATGTCTTGGTTTGCTTTCTTTTGCTGTGATATGCACCAAGACCAAAAGCAACTCTGGAGGAAAGGGTTTAGTATAACTTACAGCTTACACTCCTCATGACAGAAGTCAGGGTGTGGGAGCCGTATTAGATTTGGGCCTGGTTGCTTTGTCACTGTGTGGCCTTAGTCTTAGATTGTAGGATCAAAAGCTCCTCCCTGTGATTTATGGCACAAGAAGTTTACATTCATAGAATGTTGTCAGCCTGAACAAGACCCTTCTGGGTCTCCAACAAGGTTTGACCCCTGCTGAGCCCTGCCCTTGCATGTAGAAGCCTTTTGTCCCCAACTGGGAACAGTCTGGCCAGGTACTTCTCACCTGAGTCAGAATTAGGCTGGCCTTCCTGGTTATTTCCCTAATTTATTCAGGCCACATAGTCGGTCCTTTGTTACCAAAGTCTCAGCCAGGGTTCCCCACTGTGCTTGACAGATACCTGCTAAGTGGTGTTCTTTGGATATATAGTTTGGTCAATAAAGAAACCAGAAGCTCTCTTCCTCTTCTGGCTTGACACGAATAACCTGTGTGTGTGCTTCTTTCATCCCGCAGGCTTTCGCCGGTACCGTGTCTGTGCTGGCGCCGACATCAGGGCAGGAGCTCAAGGCAGGAATCGAGAGGCAGGAACTGAAGCAGAGACTGTGGAGGACCACTGCTTGCTGGGCTGCTCTCTGTGGAGTGCTTTCTTACACCTCCTGCCTTACATTAGGACAATTTGTCCAGTTGTAGAATTGCCCACAGTGGGCTGGCCCTCCTATGTCAAGAAAATGTCCTCGGACTTGCTTACAGGAAATGGAATGGAGGCAGGCTCCAGTCACTAGGCTTGGTGGCAAGCGTCCTTACCCACAGAACCACCTGCCAGGGCCTCTGGCTCGGCTCTTCCTTCTCACATTCTCATCTGAGCTCTCCCGGGATGAATCTTCCCCAGAGAGGTTTGCTGAACGACTCAGCTAAAAGTACGACCCTTCCTCCCACCCTGACCCCGTTCTCTTGTTGAATTTTCTTCCCTGCATTTATTGTGATTTAAAACTACATATTCGTGATGCTAGAATTTATAACGTAACTGTGTATTTGCTGTTTTTCAAATTTGGCACAGAGCTCCTAAAAACCTTGAATTTCTTAAAGGACATGAGACAGTTGCTGGGGTTGGGGAGATGGCTCAGTGCTTTAAGAGCACAAGAAACTCTTCCAGAGGACCTAGGTTCAACTCCTAGCACCCACTTGTAGTACAAACCTGCCCACAACTCCAGTTTTAGAGGATCTGACTCTTTCTTCTGGCCTCCGTGGGCACTGTATGTATGTGATACACAGGCATCCATGCAGGCAAAATGCTTATAGTCATAAAAGGAAAACAAATAGCTATTCAAAAAAAATCCCTTCCAGGTTCTTGGATGACGGCAGCATTTGGGCTTGTTGTCAGGGAAACTAACCAGGGTTGGATGGGAGGACTGGAGTTTCAGTGTCTCTTCAGGGAGCAAGAAGGACTGAATAAACCCAACATCAGAATTTGGTCACTCATGCCTCTGTGGCAGAACCTCTATAAAACCCCAAGACTATGGGGCTTAGTGACTACACGGAGGTGCTGCTCTGCCGGAAATTCTAGTTTTCTCCTTCTAACTGTCTTTATGCCTTTCTTCAGTCTGGCTACCCCTGAAGTACATCCTATATAATGGTATTGTTTCCTGTGCTGTGAGCTGCTCTCGCACTTTTCCACCCGAGGGTGGGAGCCATAGGAATTCCTGACAGAAAACAAGTTGGTAAGAAGTAAGGAGTCTGAGTTTGTGATAGGAGCAGTGTTGACACCAGCTCTCTGTGGACAGTTAGAATTGTACTGGGGGAAAGCCAGAGCCTAGGTGGTGTGGGTTTATAACAATGACTTGGAGGGAGACTTCCCTCAAGGGACTGACTTTTCACTTAGGTCTAATGGGTCAACACTTGGCATTCTCTGCCTCCATTTTGAATCTGCTCACTTTGCTGTTAGTCATCCTCCTGTGTCAATACCTTGAATTCCAGGAACTACAGATGTGATAAATAAGGATCTTGTGTGGACAGTCTTATCTGTTGCTTATGAAGCAGTGACCCTTATCACCACAGGGTTTCCCCCCTGACCAGTCCTGAAGTAATGATAAACCAAACCAATTTGACCAACACTCACTAATGACGCATACACCCCTGCTCCAGCCCCATATCAGTGCGTGTTCAGGTCAGTATTCCTGTCTATAGTGGAAGTGTATGCTTTATATCTTAATGCCTTTCAATATAGGATAGATATTGATTGAATTTCTTTCCTTCCCCTCTACTAATAGTTTTCCTTTTGGTTTCTGGGTCAAATGGTGGCTAGACACAATTTGTTGGAGATCTTACCTTGCCCTGCTGTGCTCTCAGAGTGCACCAGAGGGACTCCTACGTGTTAGAGCTGTGGGCTCTCAGGTTTCCTTCTTGCATGCTTGAAGATGTCACACGGTACCGGCCAATGCTTGGCATTGAGAAATCTGAATCAACGTGTTCAGATACTTTCTAAGTACCATAGATATTCAACTTCTTCTGCTGGAAGACTTTAGACTGCACTCTCAGGGCAAGGAGGCTGTTTTTAATCAGACACATTTGTTACTGGATGTGTCATGTTGCTGAGGAAATTGTGGTCTATTTTCCAAATGTTTATGTTCCCCCCCCTTTTTTTTTCTTTTTTTCTTTTTTTCGGAGCTGGGGACCGAACCCAGGGCCTTGCGCTTGCTAGGCAAGCGCTCTACCACTGAGCTAAATCCCCAACCCTTATGTTCCCCTTCTTTGCACTAAGTCTTCCTTCTGCTGTCTTGATGCCGAGATACTTCCTGCCCTCAGCTGACTGTCCTCTGGATGATCCTTCCTATTCACTCTGCAGCCAGACCATAGTCCAGTTAACCTCCTGATGACCTGCCTGACCGATGCAGTATCTTCTGGGTGTACTAAGTAGCACAAATGAACTCTGAGTTATCTGCCAATGAAGGTCTTATTATTGTATACATTTACTTCTCTACCGACATCCAACTTGGTGAACCAGCGAGTTACTTACAGGACTACGGATGAGAGGGGACTTACAGAATCAGAAATGACTCAATGACAGCTGCATCAGCAAAGCTCGCCTTAGCACAGGTGACAACCCACAGACCTGGGAACACTGCACAGCCCGCAGGCAGCTCAGCAGGCCGGAGAGTGTCCTTCCCAGATGCCTCACTCTACATCTCTTCCATGCAGCCCAGATGGCTTCTGCTTCTTCCAGGGAGCTGGTCTGGCCTCAAGAGTCTTCTTCACAGCTCAGCTTGTCTGAGACTTCAGGATTTCCTGAAGCTACTTTGAGTTTATTTACCTTCTTGCTTTGAGAAAGCTAGGCTAACTCCATGACAGGCTTCAAACTGGCCGTTCAGGAGACGAGGCCTAAATCTGTTTCGAAGAACTAGGCAAGTCCAGGCCTCAGACGCTGCCCTTTCACCTCGTCTGAGGTCAGAACAGTTTCCAGACTTCCAGAGCAACAGACTCCATGCCCCTAGGCCCCAGCAATGGTTATGGAATATTCCTAGAGATGGAGCAAGATGAAAGTCACCTGCCCCAGAATTCCCCTCAGGTACTTTAAATTGGTCCTGTGAGCTCTCTTGGGGATCTCTCTTTGTAGATGGCAGACCCCAGTGTGCTGGACTTCTGCAGAATAAAACACTTTTTGTTTGCATACTACTTGAATCTGGGCTGCGGCAAATATGGGCACTTACGTTTGGGGTCCCTAGAGGTGTGAGTCGGCCGGAAGGGCCAGTCACTCCTTTGCTGCCTCAGCAGCGTGGCCAGTGTGAGGAGAGCAGGGAAGACAAATGCACTATTGGTTCTCACTTGTGCTTTGATGGCTGTTCTCTCACTCCAGGCCTTTCCTTCACTCCAGAAAGCACAGAGGAGGCCAGGGAGCAACCCTGTGGGAGGGACGACCTGGAATCCTGGCCATGAATCAGCCACCCCAGTGGACACTGTGTATGAGTCTCACACCCCATACCCAAAGGAGACACTGCTATGCCGCATCTGAAGACTGCCCACTTGGCGAGCACCTTGCTGCCCTTTAGCCAGCGACAAGATTTTTACATGCACTCAGTTTTAGAACATTTATTTATTTACATAGTTAGTAGAAAGGAGTTCTTAAAAATATTTATTACATTTGCTTTTAGAAATGATAGAAAATAAAACTGGCTAGAGTCATGTTCCACAACTCCAGAAAGGCATTTGCATCCTTTTGGAGGAGGGATTTCTGCAGTGACCGTGATGGAGATTCTTAAGCAGCTGCAGATGAAAGCAGGAGCCCTTCTCAGCTTTCCAGAGTTTCTCCATGGTCACTATGTACTTTTGAGTCCAGTGGAAAGGGTTCTGAAAGTAAAAGGCACCTACAGTAAAATCAGTAAAATCAGACTGCACCCAATAAAAGCTACAGACTTCTATCAAGGGCACCGCTCCCCTTGAAAGATGCTGACAGACTACCCAGAAAGGCACTGGGAGCCAAGCTGTATATAAACGCTTACCTGAGCCTGTGGACGTTTTGCTATCATTGAAACCAACATGAGTACTGCGTGTTAAGTGTGCAGTACTAATCCAGTCCAGATTTGTCTGCTGCATCAGCTCTGACATGAACCACTGAATAACCCCACCACAAACATAAAATTGTTTGTACTCCAGGTGCACAGCAAAACCTAAAACTGCAACTTTAAACCAAAGTCCCCCTTTATTCTTTTTTTTTTCTTTTTTTCATAGCTGGGGACCGAACCCAGGGCCTTGCACTTGCTAGGCAAGTGCTCTACCACTGAGCTAAATCCCCAACCCCCCATTTATTCTTATAAAGCCACAAAGCTGAAACTGTCCTAGAATTTAAGCACCTAAGGGATATTCTGACCAATTTTAATTTTCTGAGCTATAACTAGGATCCTCAGGATTTGTACATGTGTACAAATATTGCAAAGTATTTAAGCTGATACAAACTTTACAAAATACAAATAATTCTTTACTATAAAAGATTCATATCCCAAACATGAGTCAGCACATAAAAAGAACAGAACAGGTCGGAAGCAGGTCTGCATCTGTCTATCCGTCCATCCGCTCTCTGAGCGACCCACTACTCAGACCCACTGCTCATCGCAGCCAGCTCGTGTTTAGCTGGGTCTGGTTCTTGATGCTGGTGTCCATTTTGAGCACTTCTCGAATGGCCATGGTGGCGTAAGTAGAGGGAGGAAGAGAGAAGTCCATCTTCAGAGCCCTGTATCTGCCTTCTGCCAGGAGAGAAACAGAGCGCAGTCAAAGGCGGATCGCGTAGCTGCAGGCTGACCAAACGTCACCCCCACCCCCCACCCCAAGCTATGCCTGTTTCTTTAAGATTCCACTCCTCAGGTCCTCAGAGAGAATGAGACCACAAAATGAGAACACAGGAGTGTGTGGACCAGCGGGGGTGTGGTGATTTACTCAGGAACCCTGATAAACAGGGCAGGCGGGGCTGGCAAAGTGGCCCTCCAAGTAGAAGCACCTGCCACTAAGCCTGGTGACTTGAATTTGATCCCTGGGACCCAAAGGGTGAAGAGAACCAACCCCCCAAATCATCCTCTGACACGTGAAGACCCACAAGAAAACACTTCGAGTTGTACTGATTTACCAGAAGCAAAGACTGGTGGTGGTTTCCCCTCGAGGTTGTCCACATCCGTGTTGAAAAGTGGAATTTTGGGATCATCGTATGCAACCACTTCCCTTCAAAACACAGAAAGGTGAGCGTGAATGGGCATCAGAAGGGGCGCAGGTCTTGCTATCCCCATTTGCTGAGCAAGGAAAACACACAAGCTGCCTGGCAGGCCTCCCCAGGAACAGACAGGACTATGGGAGGACTATGGTAAGTAACAACACTTCACCACTGCCTTATCGTAGAACGCAAATGGCATCAGGCAGTGGGAAGGATGTGGACTGCAATCCCTAGCATGGTAGGCGTCACTCTGTGTGGGCAAGGTGGAAGTAAAGGTGACATTTGCATCTCCTCCACCGTGGGCGCCATGCCACCACCTTCTCCTGAGAGGGACCGCTCTCCAGAGTGTGGATGGTAACCTCCGACTCTGCCTACTTCACGGCCACAACCCGGAAAGGAAAAGAAAGCGGGAAAGAGAAACTCCTGGAAATGGGCAACTAGTTCAGGACTTCATTTTAAAGTTAAGACACATGAGGAAATAATATAAATATCAAAGGTATCTTTTAAAATGTTTTTTTATTCTCATTTTATTTTGTATGTATGAAGGTTTTGCTTGCCTGTGTGTCTGTGCACCAGGTGTGCAGTGCCCAAGGAGGTCTGGAGTTACAGACCATTGTGAGCTGCCACGTGGGTGCTGGGAATTGAACCTGGGTCCT